>NC_090922.1:119226657-119419157 GCF_040938575.1 Ambystoma mexicanum | reverse complement strand
AGTGCGATATGTATATATATTGTTTAATTCACAAATAAACCTTTTAAATTTGCAAAACAAACTTACTTCTTGGCTCAGTGGGGCCAGGGGGATTCTAAGAGAGGGGTGTTTTATAAGGGTTGTCACCCAGAGTACACAAACTGGACATAAAAATATATAAATAAGGGCTTCCCTTGAGCAATCCCAGACAAGGCACTGACTTAGTGGGACTGCTTGATTGGAGTCTTTAACAGTGCTGTATCGAGGTATACAAAGATACTACATCTAATGATACAAGTAGATAACCAGGCTCCCAATTGATATTTTCCAACTTGTATTTTAAAGCTGAGATTCTAAGCTTTCCAACGAGCCCTAAACCGACTTGCTACTCCTTATAATGCCTCCGTAATTGCGCTCGACGCACGCGACTAAATTGCCGCAATTTGACATTTTGCTTCATTCCAGCCACGTGTAAAAACATTTGTCTTTTGCTTTCCTTTGCTGACATTTGTTTGCAACCTGACAATCATTCATAGAGCATTGCTAAAGTGATCCTGAACTAATTTAAAGTAGCTATCATTTAACCCTGAACCTCTATAGGGAATTAAAAGCACTTTAAGCATATTTTCCCTTCTTTGCATACCACCTTTAAAGTACTTTGCCTGTGTTTAAAATCATCCCTGTTTCTCTAAGCTGGCTAGGGGGGAAATGAATTTGTTGTACTGTATTTGTATTCCTGAAGACTGTGTGTGTTACTTCCACCTCCTTACATTGCATAGAGGGGGGGGGGGGGGGGTGAATTGCCAAAAGGGGAAAAGTGATTACATTATCTTTTGCTGAAATCTTATCAAGTTTATTTCTGTACTGCCTTTTATTCATCTTTGCATCTCCTGGAAACCATAAAGCATTCTCTGATACCTTATTCCCCTGTTCCTAGTCATAAGTCATCAGAACTGTGCTATTGTAGGATTACCTATTGCTGATTACTGCTCATATTCACAAGTGTGATATCAAATATTAATTTATTATAAAAGTGTGATATATATATATATATATATTGTTTAATTCTCAAATAAACCTTTTAAATTTGCAAAACAAACTTACTTCTTTGCTCAGAGGGGTCAGGGGGATTCTAAGAGAGGGGTATTATATAAGGGTTGTCATCCAGAGTACACGAACTGGACATAAAAATATATAAATAAGGGCTTCCCTTGAGCAATCCCAGACAAGGCACTGACTTAGTGGGACTGCTTGATTGGAGTCTTTAACAGTGCTGTATCGAGGTATACAAAGATACTACATCTAATGATACAAGTAGATAACCAGGCTCCCAATTGATATTTTCCAACTTCGCAAGCAAATCCGCAGTATCTCGTATGCATGAGTTAAGGCTCAAGACAAACGGCTGGAAGAAAAAGGCCAAATATTTGGATGTGTTCTCAAGCAGACTGTCAATCGAAGAAACAATAGGACGACCTGGACGATCCATTAGGCTTTTATGGATCTTGGGGTTGAAGTAGATCACAGGGGTCACCAGATGGACATTTTTGATAAAGAAATATTCATCTCGATCTATAAGCTCCAGATCACACCACTCTTTTAATATTCCAAGATATATCACTTTGGTATCCAATAGCGTCTCCATTTCTATCGGTATATAGTTGGTACTGTCACTCAGTTGTCTCTTAGCTTCATGTTCGTATTTGTGGCTATCCATGACAACAATACCTCCACCTTTATCTGAAGGACGAATGGCTATGGAATGATCACTCTTCAACGCTCGTAATGCCTGGAATTGCGAGTGATTGAGATTGCGATTAGCCGGTGCGATGTGACTAGATAGTTTCTTGAGATCTTTCATTACTAACTCTTCAAAAATGTCAATGGGTCCACATGCTACATTGGGACAGAAAATGGACTGTGGTCTAAATTTAGTAGGACAGTTCAGATCAGTAGAGATGCCAAACGTTGCTTCTAACATGGACTCATCCATTGTGATGCTGTTATACATATTAGATTCCATAGTCTCTTCCATATTAGCCAAACATAAGAGGCTAGTCAGATCTTTTTCAGATAATATGGAGACCTCTTTCACTGCCTGTTTTTTCTTTGTTCCTAGATTTTCTTCAATCTTGGTGGCATGAAATATGGTCAGTTTGAGTTTTCTGGTAAATTTGAATAAATCTACCCTGGTAGAAGTGTAATCAAACATGTGAGAAGGGCTAAAGGAGAGACCCATAGAAAGCACTGATGATTCATGATCTGTCAAGCTTCTCTTCGAAATATTGAAGATTTTTAGTTGGAGGTCTTGTTGCCTCGGGGTTTCCCACTCTCCTTGACTCCAGATCTCATTGCCATGGGCGATTGGTTGTCTGTGTTTGTTCCCCCGCCTCGTCTTCCTCTGCCCCCTCTTGTTGCTGCTCCTCTTCCTGGTCCTTTGTATTGGCCTTGTCCTCTTCTTTCTGATTTGCTGTCCAAATGTAGTAGTTTTAACTCCTCTAAAAAATTAAATTTTTTTGAACCCATTCCTTCTGTTTCTGATGAGCTCATTTCAGAGCTGCTCGGTTCTTCACTTAATGGGACTGATGCTTGAGCGTTATTGGTTTCCATTTGTTGCAATCTGATTTTGATGGGATTATCAAATCTCTTGGCAAAAGTATAAATCCTCCCTTGTTTGTAGTCTCTCCAGATTTTCTTCCAGACGCGACAGTCTCCTCTTACATTCATCGCCCTCTTCTGAAGTGAAAAGCTGTTCCTCCATCACTTCAATGTCTTTGAGTAGTTTGGTTCTATCTATTTTCGCATATTTGACCAAACTTTCAATCATCTTGAAGGAGCATGTGTTGGTGTGGTCTGTCCATTATTTAATTAGCTCGGGATTCATTGCTTCAAACGTTGGGATCGTGAGGATTCTTAGTCCTCTAGGGATTCTTTGAACTTCAAGATATGTTCGCAGAGTCATGGCCTCCCACCATTTCGATATCTCTTTTTTCTTGATTTTTTTCAAGCTTGTCGAATTTTTGCTGTACAGTTTGACTTGCTGGAAGACTCTTGTCCACCTCAATGTCGGTTGTTGTTGCCTCTTGGTTGAAAAGGATGCTTGCCGCTGCTCGTCTCCTGGCTTCAACCTGGTCTGTCGTAGCTGCGGGCTAGAGAAAGCTGTAACCCGTTCTAAATCTATTGTATGTGCTGTATGCAAAATAGCTGAATAACTAAGCTTAATAGCACTGGAGAAATCGACTTGTGCTATAACCTCCTCGCTCCACTAAATCGTGGCTTTACTTTATGTGCACTTAACATATATATATATATATATATATATATATATATATATATATATATATATATATATATATATATATATATATATGTTTTTTTTTTTTTTTTTAACAGACCATACAAACATTGAAAACAGTACACAAAAAGACACTTTAGAAAAGACTCTCCAGCGCATGGACGAAAAAATTGACAAGCTCATGACAAATTTCAACCTTTTGAAAAATGTTGTGGAGGACCATATAAAAGAAAAAAATAGATACCATTGCCCCACATGTACCTGTCCCCCCTCTCCATATCCCAGTCAATTATCCCCAAACTCTCCCCACAAAGAAAAACGTTTTGATGAGACTTCCATCCCTTCATCTCCTCCTATCCATCCTCTTGAAAACCCCAATTCCCCTGTGTTTGTGTCAGTTTCTGCTTCCCCTTCTTTTTCATAAATTGTACATATAATGAAAAATAAATGTTACGTGTGTTTTAATTTAGTCTTTGTGCCTTTTTTTAAAAACGTCAGTTATAGTGTCCGCGGACAACACGGGTGTGGGAATGTCCGTAATTAATGGGGTTGTCCTAAGGACACTATACCTGTCCGTACTGTTCGTAGGCAAGTTGAACCTGTTCTAAGAACACACGCGGTGTCCTGGAATGTTCGTAAATAAACAAAATGGGGGTGTCCTGAGGACACTATGCCTGTCCGTATTGTTTGTAGACAAGTCGCAACTGTTCTAAGAGTACATCAGGTGTCCTGGGATGTTCGTAAATAAACAAAATGGGGTGTCCTGAGGACACTGTGCCTGTCCGTACTGTTCGTAGGCAAGTTGAAACTGTTCTAAGAACACACCAGGTGTCTTGGGATGTTCGTAAATAAACAAAATGGGGGTGTCCTGAGGACCCTATGTCCCCAGCCAGAGGTCGCAAGGTGTGTTATAAACAGAAGCATGTGTGAATTTATGCATACTGCTGGAATGTTCTTCACCCACTATGAGTTCATGAGGTCGCAAGATATGCAGTGGTTCCGTGGAAATGGCATTTATTTGAGTGCCATTGGCACTGCCGTTTTCTTTTACACTGTGCAAGAAGCATTTACCAGAATGTGGTAAAAATGTGAGCAGAGGCAAACAGAAACGCATATAAAGAGAAAAAACAAAAAAAGTTGCTCGCACGCATGTAAAAAATGAATACACAAATAAATAAATAAATAAATAAATAAATAAATAAATAAATAAAACCTTTATACATCTACAATGGAAGACCCAATCCCCTACCCAGCTCTATGTTGCTGCCAAGGTGCTTTTCTCATGTATACCACCGAGATTACTATAAACCTATTCCAATGATTGCTCTCGCCAGCTAGAGGTTGTAAGGGGTCTCATCAAAAGAAGCATGTATACTTTTGTGTCAGTTTGTGGGATGTTCTTCTGCAACAATGACCCCATCAGCTGTGGAAATGTGGAGTTGCTCCAAGCAAATGGCATTTTGTTGTCGTCCATTGGTAATGCAGTTTTCTTTGCTCGTCTACAGGATGCGATGAGGAGTTTACTGTAATAATGTGAACACAAAAAAAACACAAAATCAAATAAAAACTGAAAAAAGGTGTTTCTCTAGAAGCATCTACAAAAAAACGCTTTTTTCAGAGCTGCCCCTTACAACAAACTACCCCTACCCTGGTTGCAATTTATTCCCCCACGCCCGCACTCAACACAAAAGCCACATCTGGGAACTTTTCGGATGGTGGTAATGGAAATGGGACTGTGGAGGCAGAGGGATTGTGCAGTAACGTTTCTGTGCGTGGTGTGTACGCAGAGGACTGTTGTACAGAACTGATACTGTTACATGGGGAGCTCTTCAATGTTATTGGTGGATGCGTGTACAACATTTTAACAGTACGCAATTATGGCGTGCTGGAAAGAAGACAGTAGAAAGGGAAGAAGGAATGTTTCTGCTTTATTGGGCCCGGGCCTCGCCGTCCTTGGGGAACGCACGTGCACATGCTCCTGGTTTCAGCTTGCTACCCATGACATTGAGACAGTGGGGACTATCACACCTGAGGGTGTGGGTCATAGGAAGGACCGTTCTTAATTTTCTTCATTACTGTGCACACTGAGCCAGACTGACATGGTTGCATTTACTTGCAAACGCAATGTAGCACAACCCATTTGGTCCAATATCACTTACACCCCAAACCTATGTAGCCTGCTACTGTGTTCTGAAAAACTGCAAACAGATTGCAGAGCAGATCTGGGGTGTGGCCTTTTGTAGGGCTGCTGTGTAGAACTTGCACCCGGAAAACAGGCCTACAATGTTCAAAAACCTCAAAATACATGTACAACGGCCCATTGTGGTGTGTTTGTAAGCATGTACTTTCTGAAAAAACACTCTCTACATTCCTCAACACTGTACTTTGCTGCTGTCCATGGGCCCGGATCGTGTCACCGAAATAAGGGCCCACATGCAGCATGGGTGCAGTCATATGGTGATGTCGCCACCGCTCTCCTCTCGAACTGCTGTCTGCAGAATGCTTTTTGGGCGGAATACATTGTGCGCATGTGCAAACCGTTGCCACTTTTATACTAAATAATAGGGTGCCAAACGTGTGCTGAGCATTTTGGGAGATGCTGGCTGTTTATAGGGTATAGCAGGTGGGATGCAACCTAATTAACGTTCGTTCGCATATGCTGCACAGTGGCAGCTTTACCAGGACACAGAGGAACAGATAAACATGCGTGTACTTGCACAACGACCAAATGTCTCCTGCCACACGTCATCGTAGTTGGAGGACAACATGCAGACGTTTGGAGCATGCTGGCGTCGTACGGATGCCTCCATTGTCATTGTGGGTAAGCTGGGCAACTGCCGGGCAACTGCAGTGTCCTTAGGACACCTATATTTTCCTTAATTGTGGTCATTCCAACAAGGACTGTGCCGCTGAGTGAGAACGGCATTTCAACAAAAAAAAAAAATTACATATACACGCAACAACCTTTCACTTATTAACGTTTACTTGTACACATTCATACACACCATTAGCAAAGGGAAGGGGTAGCATAAGTGGATACTTATTGTGGGGAATTGGGGATTGACTCAAGTTGGTTTTGAGGGAAGGAAGACATTGAGGTATCACCTTAACATTTCTCATCACACGGACTCTGAGGGGATGCCACCCTTTGACATGGGCAAGGGGTACATGTGCAGGTCTGCTAGAGCTGTTTCATTTTGTCAATAATACACCCTTGTACGCAACCTTTCAGCCGGCACAATTGTTCACCAATTTTTTAACTTTAGCTTCCAGCCTGTCACTTTTGCTATGCACAGAGTTTCTTTCCTTTGCTATGGCCACCCCGCCCCACGTGACATCACAGGAAGTGGCATCATAAAGCATTGGCCCTCAGTACACTAAGAAAAACATTGTTATAATATCACTGTATTGTGACATTTCATACAAGAATGGATCATCATATGTATCAGTGAGTCAAGGCCCATGTTGCCATGGGAAGCGTATGAACCCAAATCCCCTCTTCATGTGGATCCGCCCTGTAATTTCAACAGGACTACAGAGCAAAATCACACTGCGATGGGTAGAGCTGCAGATTTTTTAAGGTAAAGTGTAGATTCCCCTCCAGCCTTTTGCAAGAAATGAATCCTCCACTTTACATTCAAACTCTTCGGTTGTGCATTGAAAATGACATTCATTACGGTACTACCCAAAAAAGGTGGCTGTAATGGAATTACTGCCCCTTTTTTACCACACCGGACTCTTAATGGGGTCCGTTGTCTTATTTATTTATTTTTTTTAATTCTTGATAACGCGCCAAATCGCCCGCAGGCCTCATGGCGCACACAGAAAACAATACAAGACAGGGACAATCAGTAGCAACAGAGAAGATCAGAGAAAATATGACAACCAGTAGTCAGAGGACTAGGGTAAATTGAAGAGATGAGGCTTGAGCTTCTTTTTTAAAGATAACCAGTGAGGTGGAACTCTTAAGATGAAGAGGGAGTGAGTTCCAAAGAGCTGGCGCAGTGACACTGAAATTGGTTTTTCCAAATTTTACTGAGCGAAACCGAGGCTGACTGAGCCTGATCTGTTCAGTAGACCTGAGGGATTGACCAGGGACATAACGCTGGATGCACTGTGTTAAGTAGATGGGTGCAGAGTTGTTCAAGCATTTGAAAGTAAGAGTGAGTATTGTACTCCGAGACCCCTGGCCGGCTCATAGAGCTGAGGTTTGCTCAGAAGTACTTTAAGACGAGATAGCTGAATCCTTGAGATGGATGGGGGTACTGATTTATTACTCCAATACCAATCAATAAGGACAACTCAATGGATTGGCAAAGGGAGTCTGTTTAATGACAAGTACAAAAAACGGGGAGCCATGGATATCAGCAGTGATGCGATCATCCTTCTCGCTTCAACAAACTACATACAAGTTGTAACATTTATACTCAAAACTGGTCATAATTGACGTGTAACACTCAAAAGTTAACATGCAATTCTATTGGTTAGGAAAGGTAACTTTACTATAGGTATTATATCTGTATATGGTAACGGAGTGAGGGGATTGGGTAAAAACTGTCAGGTGGTCATCTAAGCCCTTCCTTCAAAATGACTACTGCAGACGTCACTAACAGTACATCTCATTGGTTCTACTAACTATAGGACCCTAGATTATTTGGTCCAATGTCATTGTGATTGGGTTGGCACCAGCCCCATGCATACTTTTCCACTTTGCTTAGCAGCACGCAGAATGGTCGGCCAGGTGCGAGGTTCCCCTTAGTTACCCGGCCTTCCTCCGAATATGGTTACAATCAATCATCACTTTAGTAGCCATGCGTCAATTAGTTCACTGTGGTTGGCCTCGAAACTGCATCTTCTGTCTGGAAAAGTTCTAATATCTTCATCTGGCCTGGTGCCATGCGTAGGTGTGAACCCGAGTCTCTTCTCTCTCGGCTGGTCACATGATGCAGACACCGTGAATTTGCTTCTTTTCCATCAATTTGTGTATTTGATTTTCATTTCACCCGCCACCTGCCTACATCTTCCTATCTCACCCTTTCAGAGGCAGGATATTCTGTTCTTAGTTTCAATTAAATGTAGCTACTGTACGCCTCGTCTATTGGTATGACCTTGGCTTCCCTGGCACAAGCTGCCTCTGCCGAGTTTCGATTCAGCCGTCTCTTCTCGTTTTGCTAAATATGAATCTCTGCTCATTTGGCCTTTACTAACCTGGGTTGATTCTGCTTTGTTTGCAAAGTGGAAATATACTTATAACAAAGTACTTCATTTGAGGTAGATTTATGTATAATGGCGCTTGCCGCACTACTCTTCTACTTAGCATAGCAAGCTGCACTGTTTCCTTAGCTTTCTTGCGGTTCCAAGCATATTTACAGGTGTAAACTGGTTGAATATCTCCATCTTGCTTACAGCTTAATTTATTTGCATTTCAACATCATTCTTCCACTTTGGGTTCATGATATCTTTATTCATGGCATTTCGTCTCTTTGTGTCATTCTCAGGTCGTCATTTCTTCTATCTGTGAGTCTGTCGGGGTCCTTGTGACGTCACCATTCTTCTTCCATTAAGACCTTTTTGGTTTCTTCCAGGACAGTATTAGGCAATCTTCATTTTGTTTCATTTGCTGGTAGGGTTTCCTTAATGGATACCTTTCTGTGCATGGTTTTCTGGGTATCAGTACTTCAATAGGCGTTGCTCTTCTGATAGGCACTGAGCAGAGTCCCAGTGTGGTTCTCTGCTGGTTTATTTGCTCATCATACGTCACATATTTTGGTGTGAACATTCCTGGAACTTCAAAACGGGTGACTGGAGTGCAAGCTTTGTTTGGGACCTCCTCTACACTCTGGGAGATTCATCGACCACTTTCACTTCCGTCTTTGCATTAATCTTATTTTGTTCTTCAGAGTTCATCTTCACTCCATCGTCTGGGTTCATTCCTTCTTCATCCTCCGGATCTGTACATGATGGTTTGAAGAAGTGTCTCTTTGGAGCCCAGATTTTCATTACTCCTTTCAGGCTTCTTGCTGTCCTTACATGTTCGTCTTTATTCCATATCATCAGTTGACATTGTCCATTTGGGCTGCAATAAACCCATCTTCCAACATAATTTCTGTGCTTCCTGGGATAAAGAAACTTTGTTCCTTCTGGTGCGTGAATGCTGGCCTTCACAAAGTCCTTTATTTCTTCATCAGTCAGGTCTTTGGGCTTCCATCCTGGCTTTACATCAATCATGATCTTCATCCCTATGACTTTTTTCGCAGTCTTCTGGCACTGAGAGATTATTATCTTGATAACACAAAATCCTAGTAATATCATCACTAGCAGGGCTCCCAAGAACTTGAATGCGTCTGCCATCCACTGTGGGACCCCTGAAAACAGTGATCCAAACCAGCTGTCATCATCAACTTTGTCAGCTTCATCGATCATCTGGTTCTGCAGATTTGTCAGCATACTTATAGCTTCTGTTAAAGTTCCATTTTCCTCATGATGAGAAGGTGTGAATGTGCAACATGATTCTCCGATTTTTGCACAAACTCCTCCATCCATAGCTGTGATCATGTCAAGGACATATCTGTTCTGGAGAGTCATCAGTTGGATGGCTCTTAGCTCTTCCTTGATTGCATTGAATCCTTTTATGGTCGTGTTGATGGTTTGCAGTAACTCCCATCTGGTTATCTGGAACCATTTAGTATTTGCTCCAACTTGGACTATCGGCATGAAAATTGTTGGGAACACTGATGAGGTGAGGCTGAACAGCCTGTGTTCATATGGGATTGCATGAAAGGCTTCTTCTGATTTAGTAGAGAAGTAATTCTCTCTCTTCATTCAAGTTACTAGTTCCACAGATCTCTTATTCCTCAGGTGAGCATCTGCTTTCGGAAAACTGTCAATATTCAGGTCACTTTTCGGGATCACTAATGCTGGAACGTGGACATTCACTATTGTGCATATACCTTCCGAGTCTCTTGGCAATCTGATGTATGCTTTGGATCCACATGCCCAATAATGATCCATAATTACGGCAGTCCCATGTACCATTCCTGGAACGTAAAAAACGTGTCCGCAGGTCTGATTCTCTCCCATTTTCCTTGTGCCATTATTCCTGAAGCAGAATTTTGGGCTTTCTAGTAGCACTATCTGCAAGGGTCTTCTTCTGTCGCCGTCCCTTGTCAAAAGTTTTGCAAGCTTTGGCCATAATGGCTTGTATCCATTCTTTATGATGTCAATGGTACCTTGGTAACGACCAGTGACCATCCAGGCTCTACAAATTACTACTCCTTTCTCCCATCCGTCTGGTGAAAGCACTGTTCCCCAAATGTGCATTTGGCCTCTGTTCTTTCAACTTCGAGCCTCTTCTGGAGTTTTTCCTTGGACATTTAGTTTTGGGTTCACTTCCCATCTTATTTCTGCTCCCTTAATTCCAGGCTTCTCGTACCGGATTACATGGTTCCTAGTATGAGCTCTATTTCTTGTCTTTATATCTTGGACATAATCATCTTCATCGGGATAGGCTGTTTCAGTTGCCCATATCAGTGAGGCATCACTACCCATGAACTGGTTTCTGGTCTTGCACATGACTACGTGCGAAAGACAGTGTGCTGTCTGGACATCGATTTCTACAGCTACGAAGATATTGGACTTTCCCATGCTGTTTGGTAGGAATGCACAAACAAAGCATTCCCCTTCTGAACTTCGTCTCCCAACTTCTTTCATGGGCTGGTACCAAATGTTGTTTCCCAGATGTGCTGTGCTATCCAGGTTGTTGTTTAGTTCGTTGTCATCTCCATACATGCTTCTCTTGATTCTTAGTGTTTTCCTGTAATTGGCTATAACTACATCCCTGAATGCATCTTTATGGCTCTTTCTTACTGGAGGATTCTCAGGTATCCTGGTCCATGGTGCAGGCTTCCTCATCTGCGCCATTTGAGTAAACCAAATTCTGGCAGTTCTTTCCTGGTCCTCATACAGCTCTTTCTTTCTGGCTAGGAATGTTTGTATCCATACTGGCATTGGTCCGGTGTATGGTCGTACTGTGGAACTTGTACTTGTCCCTTTCGTTGGAACATATATGTTTGTTACTGCTGTCTCTGGGTATTTATTCTTCAGCTCCTCTAGCCTTTTCCTTTCTCTGGCTAACGACAGCCATATAGTGTCTACTATTAGTTGTGCTTGGGAGATCTTCTTTGAGTTTGTCTTTGTCTCGATCAGCGTTGTCTCAGGAGTGGTTATCATTAACATTTCTGTTGCTTTCTTCTCCAATTCCTCTTGTCTTTCCACAATGTCTGTTGTGGAGTTTATTATGGTATGCAGTCTTTTCTTCTCTAATGCTGTGGATTGTGGTTCTGCAGTCATTGACACTATGCCTGCTGTGTGTGTATTCAGTGTTTGCATGCGTGTGGTTGTCAGTAACCTTTCATTATTCATTCCTTGCCGACCCTGTCTCCGGCTTTTCCTTTTGTTTGTTACCACAAGTGTGTGTGTCATTGCTAATAACATCCCTTTCAAGCTCATTCATTCCACCATCAGATCTTCTAGGGACCGGAATGACAATGTAAGGTCTGGGTGCCTTTGTGGGTTTCATGTGTGCATGCTTAGGTGGGTGCACTGGAATTGGAACGCTTTGTGCACCAATAAAAAATGCAGTTCTGATCGTTAATGACTGTAAAACAATGATGAATATGATACACAAATACATTATGCCCCTGTAGGTCAGGCGGCAGCATTTACGCCCAGAGAAACGTGGACTTCTTTCCTCCTGCGGGAGGACAAGAGTGCTACTCTGGATCCCCATCTCGATCATTCGCCAAATGTCTACCTTCTACTATACTTCTTTAAACAAAATTGTCTGTCGGATTCTGTGTTTAAGAGGTTCAGGTGTCCTACAAGTGCCCCCCCTCTTGCGGCCAGTGAATTGTCTCTTATCTCAGGATACAGTTCCTTTGCTAAACTATGGGAAAAATCAAATCAAATAACACTTCGGCAAGTCCTTTTACTGTGCATGTTCAAAGTAGGTCAGCTCCCAGTCCACGCCTCGGATTTGCTTCAGTCTCGAAGACATGGTGTATCCTGGTCAGTATGAAGAATAGAGACAAAATTACAACAAATGGAAGAATGTGAAACCCTTGACACTGCTTCCTCGATTTGTCCCTCGGCGGAAAGCTTTTAGAATCTCCTCAAATAGTTCTGTTGATGGTTAGAGAGTTCTATTTGTAGTACGATTCCATGCAAGAGCATGCCCATCTGTGCACCATTAGCTGGATCTCTGATGAATGTGAGGACATCAACATTGATCGGTCTTCCCACTTTCTCTGGAAAGTCAGTGACTAGACGAAAGAGGACGTTGTGGGCCAACCTGCTGTCTTCTAGTGACAGGGACAGCCGTCCAGTCTTGCTGAGTTTCAGGATTGTATGCTTTCTCTTCAATGTAAACAATGTCTGCACTGTCCGTTTGCGTGGAGTGCAACTAAGATCACAATTTTATTTAGGAGTTGGCTTAGATGCTCTGTATTCGCTGGATCTCGAAGAAACGTGAGTGGGTCTGTCGTTCTCCCGACAAGATTTGGACAGTCTTCGATTATGCGAAAGAACAATGTATTGACAAGCTCATTTATTTCCTTCTCTGCTTGAGACATTTGGCTTCTCCTCGCTGTATTGAGGAAGTAGGAGAAATTGTTCGGTAATTACAGTAAGCAGTCTTCATATTGTCTTTTTGTTTTCAGGATCTTGAAGAAGTCAGTGACACTGGTGAGCCCCCCCACCAATGACGGGTACAATCTTAGCACTAAACTAAAGTATATCACCACATCTTTGGTGATGTCGCTACTGCGGGACACCATAAGTGATTCCGAATAGGGTCTCGGTGTGGAATGAGTCTGGATACTGTATTTTCTTTTTCTCGTAGTCTCCTCATGCTGGGGTGCAGGCAGGGGGCCTTCTCCAATTTAGGGGTTGATATCGCCCAGAAAAATCCAAGCTCCCCTGCCTTGTAGTTTTACTGCGGACGGAGTGCAGTCTTCCACTGTGAAGGGACTGTTAAATCTTGGTTCATCCCACTTTTTCCTCGTATGGTTCCTTACAAGGACGGTGTCTCCAGGGAAAACGGATGGTACACAAAGTCCTTGAGCTGTGTCTGTAGTAGTATCTCGTTCTGTGTTCCGTGCTGCCCTGCACCCCATTCGTCGTTGCTGCAGCTGGTCGGAAATTACAGTAAGGAAAGATGTCATGCAATTCAGGCAATTTTGCATTTCAGACCCTAAAATTTCTCCTGTTGACTGGGCATCACATCTAGCTCTATCTCGTGGTGTCAGAGGAGTATGCATTCTTCTTCCTGTGGCTATCTCGTGTGGCGTAAGATGATGGTCGGAAACAGGTTGGTTCCTAAGTGCATACAGTGCCAAAGGAAGGCAGTGCAACCATCCCTTTCTTAGAGTAAGCTTCAACTTGCTATCCTTTCCTTTAATAAGCCTTTGAGCTTCTCACAGATACCGTTACCTTGCGGATGATATGCCAACGAGAACTTGTGCTTTATACCAAGCAGCAAGCTAATCTGTTTGAATGTCTCGTTTACAAACTGTGCTCCGTTATCTGATCTCATGACCTCGCACACCCCCCACCTGGGGAACACTTCTCTCACTAAAAATGTGGCCGCACAGGTAGAGTCTGGGTGTGTACAGGGACCTGTCTCAATCCATCTAGAGAATGGACACACCACAACAATTCAGTATCTGTACCCGTTACATACTTGAATCATGTCGACGTAATCGACATGCAAGTGCTGAAAAGGCCCATTTGGCCTGGGGATGATTCCTCTCATTACTTTTAATGTGTGCCCAGCTGTGAATTGTTGGCAGATTATACAGTTTACTATAAAGAATGCAACATGCTCAGTTAAATTCAGTATGAACCAGTCTTCTGCAAGTGTTGCTGCTAAATTCTCTTTTGTCATGTGTGCCGGATAATGCAACTGTTCCAGTGCTATTTTTAATAGGGCTACAAGCATCACTGGTTTACCAGTGCTGTCTTGTCGCCACAAGCTGTCAGAGGGATTTGATGAACACCCTAGTTGTTTCCAAAGATTCTTCTCTTCCTGTGGTGCCTCCCCTTGGAGTTCCATCAATTGTGTTTGCCCAAGATTGTTAAAGCCTTCAGGTGTTGTTCGTGCAACCATCATTCTCTCATTGGTATGGATGACTTCCACTTCCATGATCGTCTCACTTTTGGATGCCATACCCTTGGCTTCCGTGTCTGCTGCTTGATTTCCGCGTGAGATCAAATCTGTCCCTTTCATGTGGGCGGCGCATTTCACGACCGCTATGCTCACCGGGAGCTGTAGTGCCTTAATCAGCCTGTCCAATAAGGCTGCGTGCTGCACTGGCGTGCCGTCTGCTCGGAGGTAGCCCCTCCTTTTCCAGCGCGCTAAGCCTGCGTGCACTGTCGATGTCACATAGGCAGAGTCACTGTACACCGTTACTTGCTGGTTTGCGTGATTCTCAATGGTGAGTAGCAACGCCGATAATTCTGCAGCCTGCGCTGAATAGTGAGATGTTATTCGTGCACTAAGGAGTACTCAAAATTCTCCATTTGCTGTGTGTTTCATCACTGCGACGCCTGTATATCTTTGTCCATCACTTTGATCGATCCTTGAAGAACTGTCAATAAAGGCACTTTCTCCTTCCGCCAAAGCATTTTCTTTCACTATGGAGATTTCATCATAGAATTCTTCATAGTTTGCAGACATGTATTGGCTCTCCTTCAGTGACTGGCTCTGCTATAAACATAGCTGGGTTCACTATTTTACATCGGACTACCTTAATCGATGGATTTGATATGATCACTTCATAAGCAGAAGCTCTCTGAGATGTCAATGTGCCCTTTGGTTTCTCTAGAATGGCAAAAAGAGAGTGCTCGACATACAACGTCATTGAGCAACCCATTACAATGGTTGTTGCTTTCGCTATGGCGAACGCTGCGGCAGCTAAACTTTGTTCGCACAGGAAATGACCTCTCATTACTGGGTCCAAATTTCCACTATAGTATGCCAGGGGATTGTACCCCAATGTGGTTCTCTGAGTGAGCACTGCCGTCATGACGCTGCCATTGGTGTGTGAAAACAGGTAAAATTCCTCTGCATAATTGGGAATCCCTAGAACTGGTGCTGTGCAAATAGCTTTCTTGGGTTCAGCAAATCATTCCTCCATGGTCTCAGACCATTCAATCTTTTCTTTCATCACTTGGGCCTTCTTTAGGGCCTGAAGTAAAGGCTTAGTGTAAGAGCTATAGTCGAAGACCCATGCTCTGACATAGTTGCATAGGCCTAAAAAGCTCTGCATCTGTTTTTATCGTGTTTGGTTTAGCCGTGTTTAGAATGGCTTCAGCCCTTTCTGGGGTCACTCTCTTTCCCTCATGTGAGATCAGCTGGCCTATGTACAGCACTTCCTGTTGACAATATTGTAGCTATATCCCTTCTCAGCCAGTATAGTGAATAGCTGAACAGAATTGTGCCTGCATTGCTCTTCTGTTGTGCTGCAAATTAAGATGTCATCCACATACTGCAGGACAACACTTTTTAATGCAATATTGCTTAAGTCCATCTGCAGTACTCTATTAAAAATAGAAGGAGACTCACAGTACTCCTGGGGTAGCCTCGCGCTTTTTAGATGCATCTGTCTGAACGTGAATGACGTCAAATCTTGTGAGTCACGGTGCAATCAAATTGAGAAAAATACATTTTTCAAGTCAATCACCGTGAAATATTTTGCCTCAACAGGTATATTACATAAGATTGTAGCCGGATTAGGGACTAAAGGGAACTCGGCCTCAACAATATCATTTATTGCGCGTAAATCCTGTATTACCCTCCAAGACCCCCCCTTTGAGTTATTGATCGGATAAACGGCCGTATTGCATGATGACTCTGACGTCACTAAGATGCCTTGCTCCATCATAGCCAAAATTGTCTTAAAAATCCCTTCATCTGCCTCTCTGGACATGGGATATTGTCGTGCTTTGGGTAAAATTGCTCCTGGTTTTAGCTTAATTCTCACTTCTCCAACCCCTTTCAGAAGGCCTACAGCATAGGGTCCTGTAGTCCATACTGAGACAGGCACCTGGGCCATGTCGTCATCAAAATATTCAGGAAGATTTCGTGCCAACATCAATCTTTGAGGCACTTTTGATCATTTTCACCCAAAAGGTGAGACTCACTTCCACCATTGTCTCTCCCATATCTGCTTGTTCTTCAAACAGGTCATCATCGGTGACGTCAGTCAATCGATATCCTTCTTCAAGGGTGATTACTGCGCACCATTGTTGGCCTTCGTCATCATATCCGTCAATCAAAGCCATTCTCCCTCGTACTGCAACTGTGTGTATCATCAAGGGAAATACTTG
Organism: Ambystoma mexicanum; assembly: GCF_040938575.1. Classification (NCBI taxonomy): domain Eukaryota; kingdom Metazoa; phylum Chordata; class Amphibia; order Caudata; family Ambystomatidae; genus Ambystoma; species Ambystoma mexicanum. The sequence goes on along the minus strand of NC_090922.1, from coordinate 119,402,497 downwards.
TCCCTTCTCCTCGTGCATCGGTATTCCTGGTCTAAATAGAAATTCATCTGAGGTTCTTATGATTCTGTCTGCAGGGCCTGGCAGCCCTGCCATGTGTATGCTCATACCATACGCGAATATTTCTGGCTCTAATGGTATTGCCCTCATTGCTGTGTGTCCTGCGTATGCGCTGATCATTTCACATACATTTCAATAGTGCATTCCTGGAGTTGAACACACTATGCCCTCCTCTGTGAATGAGATTGTCATGTTTAACTTCGTCATTAAATCTCGACCCAGAATGTTTACTGGGTGCGAACACGGAGATATTTAGAATTATGTTTTTTGGATACTAATGAACGTACTGTGACTTTTTTCCTTTTCTTTATCTAACTACATGATGGGATTTATTCACGTGATGGTATGTACATTTATAATTTACACTATTCTGTTTGCGATATGGATTATGTTAAAATGTAGCCCTGAAGATGGTGCTAGGCACCGAAATGCATTGGCAAAAGCTTTGACTTTAAGTAGAGGAATTTTGTATTCACCTAACCATTGTGTGATTCAAACACAATCATATTAGTAAAAATCTGAAAAGCAGTGGCTGAAATCTCATTTTTTTGAAGTTTCGGATGACTACAATTTTTACAATATTGACAAATCTACAAACTAATAATATTGATATAAAGTTACAAAACACAAAGGAATGAATTTAGCTTCTTAGTAGGAAGCAATAAGGAGCACTAGGCTTTACGGGGTGGTTTCCACTCTGTTTTTCTTGCCGTTGTACGTGTCATGGAGACTGAGTGTCATTGGGCTCTTTTTCAACCCGGTAAGCTCCATATACAATCAAGAACCCATTAAAAGAATAAGAAGAATCAGTCTTTCTTTAAGACAAACAGAACCAACAGTGATGCCCACCTTTTCTCCATTTATTTTTTTAATAAAATGTGCCCTTCCATCCATTTGTCTTTTGCAAATGCTATCTCATCAGTTCTATCTTCGCTTCCCTTCGATTTTTTCCCTTCTCTCTCTTTATCGAGAGATGTACTTGTCTGTGTCTGGTCCCTTCTTTCATCATTGTGTCTCTCCTTGTCCCTTGGAACGGTGGAGGCGATATCCTTATCATTTTCTGTCCCTTGATTTTCGTCACTACTTTGCGTCGGTGACTCATATGCCAGGTTACTATACCCGGTAGCTGCTTTAAGTTCTCTCAGCGGGTATAACCCCTCATCTTTGTTTTCTCCAACCTTCGTTTCGGATGGGGCGGGTGGCGCGGTAGGCGTCTCACCCCCCTCTGTGTACACATTAAGTATCCAATCTATTGGTGGCTCCTCTTCCTTTCACTGTTCATACATTTTCCAAAGTTCTAGAACAGCGAAGCGTTTGTCTAACTTTTTGCCCGTGCATGTGGCGTGCAAATATGTCCTCATGTGTTGCAAAACAGCTTTAGATAAGGACCCCCCTTACGGTCATGGCATAAACATTTTGTGGGCGGTTTCTTTAACCCACTCTGTACTGTATTTTTTTAGTTTAGGTGCATGTTTCGGCAACTGTTAGCATAGGTGTGCCAATGGGGTTATGACTTCCATGCTTAAATCTGTTCTCTTTCTCCTTATATAACACTTGTCAACGCTTCACGTGACTTAAACAACTTCCAACAATATGAGCGAGCACCAAACACTGCAAGCTCCAATCCCGATTTGTTCCACAAAATTGTATATCTTCTATTTTACTCAAAAACATCTATTTGCATGCAATATTATCTTAGCTATTCAATCGCGTAAAATTAAAATCAGTTTTCTAAAAGAACATTTTTCGACTTGTGACATCACAGCAAACAACATGTAAGACAGACGTTTAACAGACAAGACGAACACCAGCTGGTCACATGTATCTCTGCCTCTAAATATTACCCTGACATGGAGTTTAAACGTATCCCTTTCACAGCGCCTTTAATCGCTGTGGTAGTCTATTTATTCCACTTTAGTTGGGACTATGGATACACGTTTCTTCTAGCCGCTTATATTAAAAACGTAGGAACAAGGCGAATCCTCTCACTTCTCGGGTGTCCTCCCCGGTAACCTCTCTCTTCTCGGGTGTCCTCCCCGGTATCTTCTCTCTATTTGCTTAATTATTCTCGAGTCATTGCTCCCTTCCCCTTAGATATATACATTCTTCTCTACTTCTAACTATATTTAGTTTTTTCTCCCGCCTCCCTCCGTTACCTTTTCCCTTTACTTGTTCTAAAGCATGCACTCTTGTCAAAACACTCAGTCTTTTCCACTCACCGTTTGCATTTTTTCCTCTCGGGGAGTCATGGATATCAGCAGTGATGCGATGTTCCTTCTTGCTTCAACTCCAACGAACTTCATACAAGTTGTAACATTTATGCTCAAAACTCATCATAATTGACGTGTAACACTCAAAAGTTAACATGCAATTCTATTGGTTAGGGAAAGGTAACTTTACTATAGGTACTATATCTGTATATGGTAACGGAGTGAGGGGACTGGGTAAACACTGTCAGGTGGGCATCTGAGCCCTTCCTTCAAAATGACTACTGCAGACGTCCTAAAAGTACTAACTAACTATAGAACCCTAGATTATTTGGTCTATTGTGATTGGGTTGGCACCAACCCCATGCATACTTTTCCACTTCACTTAGCAGCACGCAGAATGGTCGGCCAGGTGCGAGGTGCCCCTTAGTTACCCGGCCTTCCTCCAATTATGGTTACAATCAATCATCACTTTAGTAGCCGTGTGTCAATTAGTTCACTGTGGTTGACCTCGAAACTGCATTCTCTGTCTGGAAAAGTTCTGATATCTTCATCTAGCCTGGTGCCATGCGTAGGTGTGAACTCGAGTCTTTTCTCTCTCAGCTGGTCACGTGATGCAGACACCGTGAATTTGTTTCTTTTCCATCAATTTGTGTATTTGATTTTCGTTTCACCCGCCACCTGCCTACTTCTTCTTATCTCGACCTTTCAGAGGCAGGATATTCTGTTCTTAGTTTCAATTAAATGTAGCTACTGTATGCCTCGTCTATTGGTGTGACCTTGGCTTCCCTGGCACGAGCTGCCTCTGCCGAGTTTCGATTCAGCCGTCTCTTCTTGTTTTGCTAAATATGAATCTCTGCTCATTTGGCCTTTAGTAACCTGGGTTGATTCTGCTTCGTTTGCAAAGTGGAAATATACTTATAACAAAGTACTTCGTTTGAGGTAGATTTATGTATAATGGCACTTGCCGCACTACTCTTCTACTAAGCATAGCAAGCCGCACTGTTTCCTTAGCTTTCTTGCGGTTCCAAGCATATATACAGGTGTAAACTGGTTGAATATCTTCATCTTGCTTACAGCTTAATTTCTTTGCATTTCAACATTGTTCTTCCACTTTGGGTTCACAATATCTTTAGTCATGGCGTTTCGTCTCTTTGTGTCATTCTCGGGTCGTCATTTCTTCTATCTGTGAGTATGTCCGGGTCCTCGTGATGTCACCATTCGTCTTACATTAAGACCTTTTTGGTTTCTTCCAGGACAGTACTTAGGCAATCTTCATTTCGTTTCATTTGCTGGTAGGGTTTCCTTAATGGATACCTTACTGTGCATGGTTTTCTGGGTATCGGTACTTCACTAGGCATTGCTCTTCTGATAGGCACTGGGCAGAGTCCCACTGCGGCTCTCTGCTGGTTTATTTGCTCATCATACGTCACATATTTTGGTGTGAACGTTCCTGGAACTTCAAAACGGGCGACTGGAGTGCAGGCTTTATTTGGGACCTCATCTACAGCATCTTATAGGATAGTCTGTGCTTGATAGGAAGCCAGTGAAGTTTCTTCCGTGCTTTGGTGATGGAGAAATGTCTGGGTAGACCCAGCACGACTCTGACCACGCCGTATTGAGTGATCTGCAAGGCAACGATGTTGCCAGCAGATGTGCCTGCTAGAAGACTGTTGCGATAGTCTAACCTGGAGTTTACAAGGACAGATGCGAGGAGGGACATATTACTAACAGATAAAAATGGACGCATTGCGCACAGTTGCCTGTTAATCCAGCCACAGGATGCTCGAGTTTTAGCCATGTGCGAACGCATGGAAAGTTTGGCGTTGATAGTAACGTCGAGGGTCTTCACGCTTTGAGCCACCGCAATGGAGACATTAGCAATCATAAAAGACGCATAATCCTCAGAGAGATTCTTTAACATGTGACTTGATCCAGCAATGAGGATCTCTGTTTTGTCGGCATTCAGAGCCATACAATTCTGGCTCATCCAGGAGTGGATGATAGAGTAGATAGCAGCAATGGCTTTAGAGTATGTGGAGTAAGAGCCTGAGAGTTCGAGGATGACCTGGGTGTCATCAGCGTAGTTGGTATATAAGACACCCAGGTCATCGAGCATCAGAAGCAGAGGGAGAATGTAAATGTTGAAGAGAGTTGGGGACAGGGAGGATCCCTGGGGAACACCACATGTGAGAAGAGAGCGTATAGAAGAAAAACTTTGGATCACCACATGGGCATTCTTGAAAAACATCAACCAGCACCACTTGTGCAAGCGATCCATATGCATTACTAGCTGATCACTGCTAGCAGTACACGATTGAGGGTGTGACACTGGTACACTGATTCAAAATTATAATTTTCTGGCATTGTGACTGGTGCACTGGCACCATCACGTCGCTCTTACTTGACATTTGAGGATAAGGCCTAATTCGTGGAACGTTTAGCGCAGAACAAAGTGACTCTGCACTGCCAACAAATACTTTGAACCGGCGCTAATTCACAGAGCCGTGCAAAGGGTATTTTTGCAGAGCAAAGTCATTGCACTGCAAAAGTACTCTTTGCATCGTCTTAAATTAACCTAATTCCCAAAAAAGCACTAAGTAGCGTAGATTTTTTTGTGTGCATTAGGCCCATTTAGCGTGGTGCAAAGAGTACTTTTGCAGTGCAGAGTGACTTTTCTCCACAAAAATACACTTTGCACCGCTCTGTGAATCAGGCCCGGTTCAACGTGTTTGTTGGCAGTGCAATGTAATTTTGCACAGCGCTAAGCGTTCCATGAATTAGGCCCTCTATCCGAGTTCCATGAAAATGCCTGTAATCGTAAAAATTCTGGTTATTCGTCTCAATTATGTTTAGGAGCGATTTAATGTTTATGTCTTCTACAAACTTCTTTTTTTTTTCATTTAATACTCATAGGCCAATATGCCGCAGTCTTTTATGTAAGCCTTTTTACTCGCCTCAGTACTTATTTAAAAACACTAATTTCCGTCGGAATGCGTTAAAGTGCCAGCAGCTCGAGTCTTCTTTTTTTAACAACAAAAATAGAATTTCTAAAAAAAATCAGTAAAGAACATCTGCTGACACCACTGACACGTCCCACCTGCTTGAAGTCTTTGTACTGTTTACGATGCTGTTTTTGGTTCTCAAATAGAGGAAGTGTCCCGCCTCCCCTTCCCTTCCAATAAAGCACGCCCCAAGCCGAAGCAAAGCAGACCGCTTTTAAGGACATTTGCACTGAATCTGAACTTTCCCTGACTTGGCGAGTGCTGACATCCGGCACTAAAAAGGCCGTGACCTGGAAGTTATTAAAAGTGTCCAGTCAGAGACAGGAATGCTGTAACCTGACGATCCAGACGATCCACGTTTCGCAAATGCTACGGGTCTCTTGCAATAACATGACCAAAGAAATAGGAAACAACTTCTAAATGGGGAAAGAGAAGCTCCAAGCCGTGGAGTGATTTCTTGTCGTCCCAGGTCACGTGCTTGTCGCTAAAAAAGAAATTCCTATGCTTTCTTCCACTGGAACGTTTTTGATTTTTGCGGAGGAAAAATGTAAACATGTGCAAGTGCCAGAATGCAAAATGAAAACCCAGCTGTTGCCTGGAGATTCACGTGGGTTGAGTGCGCTGTATAAATCTTGGTCCATCACGCACAAACACATTCACTCAATCGCTCATTCGAGACAGCTGCATATCTCTGGAGATTACACCACAAAATTCCATATACAAAAGGTAAACTGTTGCGTTGAAAGCAATTGGATCCCCACTATACGTCAGTGATCTTTAGGGGCTGACATAGTTAATCAATTGGATGTGAGTTTTGAATGCTACATTTCTTACTTGACCACATTTTGTGATCTTGGGCAAATCACTGTTTGCACTTGTTCCTCAATACTCATGTCTGCTTGCCTGTTATGGTGATGGCTGAGAATGTATTTTTATTTATTTAATTGTTTTTTATAATGCGCCTATGACCTACCTCAGTTCGGTTTCTAAGCATGGATCTGGGATTCGTATCTCTGTTGCTCTGCATGGTCTTGCTTCCAAGACCAGCGCATTGCCCCTGTGCTATCCTTCACAAACAAGTCATCATCCAGCGCTGAGCTCCATATAAGAAGCAGGACACCACTGTCTAGAAGAAAGTGAGCGGATGGACCAATAGCTCCCAAGAGGCTTCTCCAAAAGTGTCATATTCCTTGAAATAGAAACCCTGGTCATCTGCTTCCTCCTCCACAGGCACGGCTGTGAGTAGTTAAACGTCTGCAGGAAGGCCTCACTGCTTTTATGATTTCACACAAAGAGGATGTTGTGCCTGGAAAAGGAAGATCCAAGTTTGTGGATGCGGCAGGGAGCCGTTATAGAGTATATGAGGAAACATCAGGTACCACAGGAGGTGTCCAAAGCGTTAACACACATGAGCGAATGGCACAAACTCTGATCGCTTTCTTTGGTCTTCTGTACCCAAAGCTGGAGTCCTCCAATAATAAAACATGAGTCTTCAGGAATAGTTTGTGCCTCTGAAAGACAGATGCACCTTGAAGCTGAATCAGTTGCATGCCCGTCTGCCATGGGCCCTCCCAAGACCCAACAGCCGTGATACCTCCGGTTCTGGGCGCTATACAAATGAAATGAATCAATTAAAAAAAAGGCAACTGACAGTTGAGAAATGCCCCAATTTCCTTGTAGATTCCCCACATTTGCCTCTTATTCCCCTCATTAAAACCTTTGGAATAATGGTTAAAACAGAAGCATTCCAAATACTGCCTGTGTTTGCAATGAGCCGGATTATGGGTTGGAAAGTACTTACCTCATGCAGTATTCCTAGGGAGTACTTCTTGCACAAAGTTCCAGTTAATTAAGAGCTGAAATACCACAAGCAAATGTTTGCCAGTTAGGATAGGGCAAATGCTTCATGAACCTGAGAACAAATGTCTACTCTGTGGGAAGGGAAGTACTGAAATTAGTAAGTGGCTTTCTGATGGGCTTGAGAAGCACTCCAGTGTACTCTTTAAGTGTTTTGTTGTCCGCTAGGGGTTGCTTTAACCGGACAGAAACCCCAGGGGGATAAACCTGGGAATTCCCACCCGACACTTAAAAGTGACCGTGCCCAGAGTGAACTATGTTTAAGGAAAATTAGATGGACACACTATCCTCTCACCCTGGCTTTTCAGCATCTACCTTGCCTCTTTGGCCCACCTGATTGCCTCCTCTTCTCCTCACTTCAAGTGTTATGCAGACGACACACAGCTCTCCTTCAAGCTTCCCTTTACTGCCTCCTCTCCCTCCTCCCTCATCCCTGACTGTCTGATTGTTATTCAGTTGTGGTGAGCTGGCAATGATCTCCGCCTTAAAGGAATGGTGCGGTCAGAAATATTATTGTCCCTAAGGTTCGGGCATGTGTTTTTAACCATACGTTAATCGATCGTACAAACATTTCCTATGCACCAAACCGTGGTGTTCGTCTTTTGTACAGAAGCGAAATCGGGTAGTAGGGCACAGCCATATTGTGATCATCTTATCAGTTGCCGCATCACCCAGGGTGGACTGCCTTTGCGACACTAAATCATATCCCCCGCCCCTGAGCCTGGCATCACCAAATCATTGATGTTCTCTGCCTTTCTCCCTGACGTTACTGGGCCGCGTAGCCAAACGGGCCCAGACGTCACCTACATCGACTTGACACAGAACCCGGAAAACAACACACATCATCTCACAACACAGCGCATCACAATTCGGAATATGGAACTGTACTTTAAAAGGAAACAGCACGACTGTACAGTTGGTAAAGTACATTTATTGCACAGTAAATGCTTCGAGAACATTCAGCGATTGACATATTCAATCAAAATTGAACATTTTTTCTTTGCTCTCGATCTGCAAATGTTTATCGTGAGTCACGCGCTGCTCCTTTTGGGTACACAGGGTGTTCGTTTTGGGTAAAAGAAGCACTTTGATCGCATGGTGAATTGCATGGCTTGTGCATCAACTTGGCACTAGACCACCATAAAGGTTGTTATGTTGCTCCTAATCGCTGGTACAGCGTAAGGCAGTGGTCTTCAAACCTTTTGAAAAATGTATTTGGCCCAGGCCCCCCTTATACACATGGACTCCAAAATTGTACTCGGTTGCGAACGGTTATCGTGCGCTGGAGTAGAATGGTGCCCCTAATGAAGGAGTGAATGCCAAACACCACGCTGTTTCAAAATCATTGCTTGCAATGATTCAAATCAGATTAGAGGACAAATATTTGTGAACAAAGCATTCCGATTATTTTGCTATAATACAGAGGACTCGACTAAAAATAGTGTTGGATATTTATTTCACACAAACGAAAACAGCCAATATTGCTGTCCTGCAGTAATATTTGCTATGCAAGTGCTGTAACAATTTGTTTCTCAAGTACAACAACGTACCGTCAATGCTGTCACTTACAAGTTGGAAAGTGGCATACTGGAGAACTAGTGTGAAGGGTGGGCCGGCCTTTCACCAGCCAGCCTGTCAATATTGGGTTCAATTTTTGCAATAGCCAACCGCAGGCTTTCTTCCACCTCCAGCTTTGACCGATATTTTGTCTTTAGGGCTGCAAGGGCAGAGAACCCAATTTTGCACAGTTATGAGGTGCTGAAAGGTAACAGTACATTGACTGCACGTTTCGATAAAGTTGGAAACTCTGCAGACACATGTTGACAAAATGCACCCAAAGACAATTTTCTGAATTGGCTCTCTAGTAGGCGGTCACTTTGGAGCTCCATTAGTTCCTCCTGGAGTTGTATTGAGAGATGGGCTCCTACGTCAGCTAGGAAAGGCTGAACCACCCAGTCATTCATGCTGCAATTGTCGTCAGGAAAGTACTTTTCGAAACTGGTTCTGAGAGCATTTAAATGGTTTCCAATTACTTGAGAAACACATGAAAGATCATACTACGTCTCCTTAAGAGCATCTTCTAATAATGGGAACTCATCAGCAATGCCAATATCAACCCTCCTCCTCCAAAGCTCCAGCTTCTTCTTGAATGCCGATATTTTTGCATTCATGGCAAATGATGTGGTTTCTGTGCCTTGCAGGTAGAGGTTTAGAAAATTTAGCTTTTCGAAGATGCTGCCAAGGTAAGCCAACAGTATAAGCCAGCGTGGATCACACAGAGGCTCTGCCTTTGTCTGGTCTAACTCCAGGAGAAAGTGTCTCACTTTGTTTCTGAGTTCATAGATGCGATTTAAAACCTTTCCCCTGGATAGCCACCTGACCTCTGTGTGAAACAGCAAAGCATCATGGTCAGCTCCCATTTCTGCACATAAGGTGGCAAACAGACGGGCTCTTGTGGGGTGCATCTTAATAAAATTTACGATCTTTACAACAGAAGTCAAAACCTGTGTCAGTTCATGCCCCATATTGCGCACAGCCAAAGCTTCTCGGTGCATCATGCAGTGTGTGCACACAATATGTGGAGCTACTGCCAATACTTTTGCTTTTAGCCCAGCTCTAGCACCACACATTGAAGGAGCACCACCCGTGTATATACCAACACACGCCCCCCACTTTAGGCAGTTGGAACTTAGGAAGTTGTATAAAATTTCAAAGAGTTCAGGTGCAGTTGCTCTGCCCTTAATTTGCTTACAAAACAAGAAGTCCTCCAACATCGCCTTTCCATGGCAGTACCTCACATAGGCAATCAAGTGAGCTTCTTTTGATATGTCAGTGGCCTCATCCAACTGTAGGGTGCAAATGGCTAGCTTTCAAGCGCAATACCAATTCTGTACTGATATCAGAGGACAGGTCAGAAATACGGCAGCAAATTGTTGTGTCTAACATAGGGATACTTTTGCATTTCGCTGCTGCACGTTCACCAAGCATTACCTGGTTGACAGAGAGAATGGTTGGGAGAATCACTTTCTCAGCATCTGTAAAAGGCTTCTTGTTTTTGCCAAGAAAGTATGCAATGTGGTACGATGCTTTCAAAGCATTTGCAGGTACAGATGCCACACTTTTAACAGTCTCCTTTTGCTTTTTCATGCCTTGCAGCTGCCGTCCAAAGAAATCCCTGATCTTTTTTGCTAAATCAGGATGTTTGGTTTCCAAATACAGCCTTAATTTTGTTGGCTTCAAGCTGTCATTTGCTAATGCAGCACCACAAATCACACACTGCGGCTTCACTTCCCCAGCGACTGTGATGTATGTGAACCCAAAGTCCAAATAAGAGTGATCATATTTCCGTGTTTTTGCATTTCTTTTGTCTGTTCCCACCTTTCCTTCCGCTTTACGTTCCAGATCCCTACCATCCTTGGGCACTAGAAAACGATCCATCGAGAAAAGGAGCCTGAACCTGTCGAAACATTGCAAACGGTTTTAAAAAAGTAAAAATGCACCCCAAAAAAAGTGTAAACATGGCAAACACCACATGCAAAGAGTTAAACTGAGCCATGTGAAAAGGTTGTGGTTGGTGGGAAACACCCCATGCAAAAAAGGGTAAGAAATATGGGGTGGGGGAAAAAGGAGAGGAGATTTTTAAAAAAAAGCAAAAATTCATCAAAAAACAGTCTGAAAAGCTTGCAAGTGGGGGAGGGAAGCCCACGTAAAAATAAATCAGAAACACTGGTTGGATTAAAATACATTGATACAAGTCTCAGAAGAATTACTATTCAGATTATGCAGGCCTAGCTCTAATTTCTTTTTGCAGTGTGGCCCCGGGCTAGGTTGCAGGTGCAACCTTGCACAGTGTTGATATAAAACATCAGCATATGTACTCGTCCAATGGCACACAGGGAAAATAAATCCTTACCTGCGTGACTGGGGCAAGTGCTTCACTGGGTTTTTCTTGCCAGAACACAGGTGGTTTGGTTGATAGACTGACGCTTGGAGCAATGTTGCTGCAATGAAAACAGAACAGTTAGTCAAGGTTACATGGAGCAATGCTGCTGCAATTAAAACAGAACAGTTCGTCAAGGATATATGGGTCTTCCTGAGACTTCAAATTAGGTTTAGATGAGCAGGAGCTAAACCCAGCTCTTGGGTAAAATGCATCAGAGATAGGTACAGCCCCAGAAATAGATAGGGTTCAAATCCCTGATTCAAATACATGACCCTCATGGCACTGACACCCCTGTCCCCCAGACGCCCTTCCTACCTACTCTCAAATGGCACTGGCACCTACCAGGGAAATACGAAGATCGGATGACGAGCAGGAAAGATCTGTCAAAACATGGGAAGGCGAAGGTCTTCTGGCGCAGGTGCTGCAGGTCTGGGGGGAAGACAGAAGGTGTTAGGGCAGAGTTGGGGAGGCATCACTGTTAAAGACAGGCTTTCAACATGCAAACACAGCACCGGCAGAGCCGAGAAGTGACTACTAAACAGTATATGTTGGTAGCAAGACAGCGAAGGTGCTTCTGTGAGAAGCAGACCTAGCACTGTGCTGCTTCCATTGACAGCTGTGCAGAGAGAGGGGCAATGGGCAGTTGGGAATGCCCCCAATTTCCTCAAATCATGCCTTCCTGGTTGGGAGGATAGCTCAGGAGCAACTCAGTTGCCTTGGAAGAAAAACAATGAAGAGCAACACAGGTTCAAATCCCAGTCCCGCACTTAGAAAATGGGCCCCAGTATTAAGTGTGTTATAAAAGATTAATTTATTTATTTTCTACGGCTTCTTAGTTTCCAAGGTTCTTCATTGCATTTATGTGAATATACGAGTGACCTTTGAACCTTTCAAAGAAAGCTAATGGCTCATCTGAGTCCTACCTTCCCTCAACTAACTCCTGACACCTCCCCAAGTCAACACTGCTTTTATGCCCCCGCCCACCAATCATACCATGAATACCTGATCCTCCTCCTACAGAAGCACAGACAATAGCATGCAGCTCAGAGAAATACATGAAAAGGTCCCTGTGTATAGCATAGGCTTGTGCCATCGACATATTAAAAATTAAATGGCTATCATATACAGCACGTAACTGAGGCAGAGGTGAGGGTAACACAGGCAGAGGCGAGGGTAACACAGGCAGAGACGAGGGTAACAGAGGCAGAGGCGAGAGCAGAGCGGTTTCAGTCCCCCGCTCGCCTCCTCTCCGCCATGCCCCCTAATGTAGGGGTCACAGAGGGAGAGGGGCGCAGGGGGAACCGGTGCTGTATTAATAATGCAGCTCCCCCATGGCAGATTGCTGGACCCCAGCAATCTGCCATGGGGGAGCTGCGTTGTAAACACAACACCGGCAGAGCAGTTTCAGTCCCCCGCTTGCCTCCATGGGTATAATTTTAGGGAGGACAGGGGTGTTTGTCCCTCCCAACTTTCATGGCACACCATTTTGTCCCCATTCATTTAGCTGGGGCAGCTTTTCATCAGATGTCATGTCCCCCCCAACATTTTCAGCAAAGTTACTCCACTGCTTGCCTCCTCTCCTCCATGCCCCCTAATGTGGGGGTCACAGAGGGAGAGGGGCGCAGGGGGGACTGGTGTTGTATTAATAACGCAGCTCCCCTATGGCAGATTGCTGGAGGCCAGCAATCTGCCATGGGGGAGCCGCGTTGTAAACCCAACACCGGCAGAGCAGTTTCGGTCCCCCGCTCGCCTCCTCTCCTCCATGCCCCCTAATGTGGGGTTCGCAGAGGGAGAGGGGCGCAGGGGGGACCGGTGCTTTATTAATAACGCAGTTCCCCCATGGCAGATTGCTGGAGCCTAGCAATCTGCCATGGGGGAGCCGTGTTGTAAACACAAGACGGGCAGAGCAGTTTCGGACCCCCGCTCGCCTCCTCTCCTCCATGCCCCCTAATGTGGGGGTCGCAGAAGGAGAGGGGTGCAGGGGGGACCGTTGCTCTATTAATAATGCAGCTCCCCCGTGGCAGATTGCCACAGGGGAGCCGCGTTAAAAATAAGGGGGTTACTTACCTCTCACGGGCGGCGGCAGAAGCAGCAGCAGGGAACACAGGACACCACAACGCAGCCTGGACACGTGATCCAAATGCAGGAAAGCGCGCGTCCAGGCTGCGTTTATTTCCTGTTTCATGGCCATGCCTCCACCACATCGCACTGGCTGAGCATGTGCATGGGAGCCAGTGGCTCCCGACTGCACATGCTCAGTTCAGTGCAGCAGAAGGAAAACAAAATAAAAGTGTTACTCCTTTTGGAAGGCATCACGCACCACCCCAGGCATGTTGACGCGCCCCCCAAGGGGGGGCACCCCACAGATTGAAGTCCTCTGGCGTAAGGGCATATCGCCCCTTGGCGATCGTCCCAAAAAAGAGTCAAATAAATCCAGTTATTGACATGTAACTGCAGATGGCAGTTGAAGAAACCATCGGTTGGGGTCTGGAATCAATGACAATCGCAGAATGGCAGGATGTACCTGTTTGCAAAACATAAAAATAGAAATGTGTCTCAGTACTTATTAATTCGGCATCAAGTTACAACTAACGATTAGCACAGGCGTGAAACAATGTGAATAGAGAGAACACAATGTGGAAAGTACTCTACTATTTTCTTCCGAGGATAGTGCAATGGAGTATGTTCAGCTCTACACGTGATGCGGAAGCTGAGGCAACAATTTGAGGTGCACAATTTAATGATTTATTAACGTTGAATCAGGGGAACTGAGTGGTGGTCTACATGCGTGTCAATGCTGGACTGCCCATGTGCCTGGTAGAAAGACCAGCACACAAAGGTTGTACTTGCGTTTCATTGCAATATGCCACACAGAACGAACGAGTACAATGTAACCCACTAATAACGGTCAGCTAATGATATTTGGAATAGCTCTGGTATAAAATCGTCTAAAGTGAAATTTACATTATATTCGGCATTTCCATTCTCTTGGCGTAATGCAGACCGTATCGCAGACTCTGTTAGTGTCAACGATTTTTCATAAACTGAACTTACATGTACCTAAGTCCAGTTTTGGAATGGACAACCTTACCATATCTTACGTTATTACACCCCTCCTTCAATTCAATCCCTATCGGAATGGTCCCTGTCTCTAAAGGTAAAAAAACATCAGAACCTTGTACTTTGTGTCCGACGCGTGGGCTTCCTCAGCTCACAAGCAAAAATTCAAAGCTGGTGACCTTTACTCAGAATTAACATACATTCTTAGATTGCAACATCTCGTGTCAACGCATCCATGAGAACTGGAATTGTGAAGTGCGGGCACAGTAGGAAATATCTGGGGGCTGTCACTGCTCGCTGTTCGTGGTGCTGCTGAGGGGTAGGGGAAGCTTGGCAATGACAGAATGCACCCTACTCCAAAATTGTAGTTGATGAAACACAAACACGTAGTCAAAGTGTGTCTAGCAATAGCCCCACCTCTGCTTATGTCACGGCCTCCTACCCCATGGCATGTTTTGTTCACAGTCAGTACTTTTTGAGTGCCTAGTATCTTATGTAGCCTAGGTCTCATCCCTTTTGTGTGACAAGCAGTTATTCAGCGGCTTGGGTAACTGTATGGTAAGGCAACTGCCGAAACCCAAAGATTCTTACACACTGTTATCCATCTGGCCCTACCACGATCAATGAAGGTCCCACAGTAGCTCGACGAAACTGTGAAATGTGAAAGCACAGTGTTACATTGTATGGCAATCGTAAACATTTTACTATTTGAAAAAAAAGGACAAAGAGGATAGATTTCAAAAGAGAAATTGCATACTTTATTTGAACAATTCATAAAAACATTGCTGGTAAAAATAAAAACAGATGGTAATCATTTCTACCGGGATTTGAACTGTTCAACAAGCTCTGCTTTGGGTGGACAGGGCACGTTGTCAATGTTTTGTGGCAATGTATGTGTGCTCTGAAAAAAATCGCGCGCAATTCCATGTGTATGCATCTCCAAGACATTAATAATAAGATATTTCACAAAAGCGAATTCCATTTCCTCATATACTGGCTTCTTTTCATAAAGACCATAGTGTAGCGAAGCATCCCTAGGTTTCCTGTAGTACTAGATTGTTCAGGGCCTACATTCTCGTTATGCGCTAATACCGCTAGTAATGTCCTATATTTCATCCCTCTGATGCCGAAATGCAATCTCTTTGGCCTGTACTTTAGGCACATATTGTGGAACACCTCCAAATCTCCTGTGTGACAGAATTCTGTGAGTCCCTTCAGATCTCTTGATAGAGTTTTATCAAACACAATCTTCTCAAGGGCTTTCAACCATTTCTTCTTCTGTGCCTGCTCCGGGGACAAAGGGCCATGTTCACATTGGTGGAAATGTTGGTTTTCTGTCCAAGAGTGAACGTTGCTGTCACACTGTCCATCACCAGCTAGCTGGAACCGTTGGTCGCAGAATGTTTATTTGAATAGACAATTGTTCAATTTTCCAAGCTTAACTAATGGCAGGGAATAGACAATCACGTTGATATTTGTAGTACTGCGTTTTAGAAATGAAATGTAGTCGCACAAATTGACAGAAACTGGACAACTTCCTGAAACTAGAGCCACTGAAAAGTAAAGCTGCTGCACACAGTAGATTGCCAGCTGGCAGTTTCCCCAGCATCGCTTGAGCGGACCATGAACATTTTTTATGTAACATTTCACAGGTGGCATGTATTTTGAGGTTACTGCCTTGTGTTAGACGAATAACATTCATCAATGGCTTCCCACATATTTCCCCTCTCACTGAATACACGCATTTCAGCATCTTTATAATCTCCATCAAGTTGCTGTTAATGTTGTTTCTGACTGAACTGTTGTGGACATATCAGCCAAACTGGACATACTATAGTTGAGATCTTTGTCTAGTTCGTCGGTAAGTTGTGTTGATGCTTCAGTCTCTGTCATTTCAACATCTGTTACTTGACCGTGAATAGGAGAAAACAACAATGTCGACTGCTTTTTTGGTGGCACTTTTTTGACGGGTGTCGATTGTGTCAAGTGGTCTGCAACTAATTCAAAAGTATCTTCAATACATTCAGTTTCATCTTCATCTGGTGGAGCAGTCGCATTGTAGCAATGGTCCAAAAACACTTTGCTGGATTTGCCGGTCACATTAAATTCATTTTTTGGCCGTTGGGCAAAGGCATCTCGAGTCTGAACACTCTGCACCTCAATTAATAGTTCCTCCAAGGTGAAAACAGTTTGGCAAGCAGCATCTCTCATTTGTATCGCTGTCTGTGTCTGCATAGTCCGTACACCATTGGGCAACTAGAGGACAGATTGGAAAAAGGATGTTCAATGTAAATCCAACATACAGTATCGGACAATTTACATTAAAAAAAAAGCATATTATGAAGGCCTCAGCACAAAACACTTGCTAAAAATAGAAACTGTTTATAAATTACCTTATCTTTCTTTCTTTTTGTTGAAACCTTCTTTCCTCTAACATCACCAACAGCAAGCTGGTGCACCGACTCGGATCTACGTGCCTTCCGTTCTATATACAGATCTTGTATAGATCTCTAGAAAAGAGTATCCATTTAAAATAAGTCATTTGTGTTACAAATCATATTAGACCGACTGTATTTCATTAGAGGGTACTGTCAGTACGCATACCTCTAGCTGCGGATCGACGACAAGGGATGATGTAATTGTAGAGGACGCTCAAGCAACTCCCTGAAACACAGTACTTGCATTAGTATGGATGAAAATATTGAAAATTGAACACCCACTTTGGGACGATGACAAAGGTACATATAAATAGCAAACCATGAATGAAACACTGTGCAAACGAATGACATGATATGTAAATCTGATCAGATTATCTCAAATTCCATGCATAAAACAAGTCTGGAACAGAATAGCCAAGTAAGACTACCTGATACGCGCTCGAAGTGTTTGATGACTCCAGGCAAGACATGGATGTTGAATCTTGTTTCTTCATATTCAGTGCATAGTCATGGAGGTGTAAAGGGAAAGTATTATTTGATTTACAAATGCTAATATTAAAAATTGGCATGTAAGGAGACTGAATACGAGAACATTATGCTTATTTCAATGCATAATATAGCATAGTTATCTGTGCCCATAAATCAATTTTCTATGAGGGTTCTAAAACCAAGGACTGATGTTTAGCAAAATGGTCATTATTTAAAAAGCTATACAATCATATGAATATCAAAGGTATTATAAGTGACATTTACACCTAAAATACCAATCAATCCATTTAGTTACCTGCTCACTACCGCAAGGCCTGCAGCTAAATCCCGAACCGTGACTCACCTGTGGCGGCATGTGAACGAATAGAGTCGAATAGCGTTTGGGAACATTTTCGAGCCGTTCTCAGTTAATTCTTCTTTGTGTACAAGGATGTGTCGTACATATTCGGGGTAAAGTGCAGGCTGCAGATGCAGTATCGATCACCCCTCTTGTCCTCCAAGGCTTTTTTGACTCTAGTTTCAAGCTCTTTCGGCGCATATCCGCAATATCTGACCCATTCTCTAATTCGATCTACAGTCTTTGGGAATACATGCATTGTAGTGGCTTCAGATTTCTCAGGGGTCTTAAAAGGGCAACCGAAAATCGAACATGCAGGCATTGTTGTAAATTCTGCAAAAAAAAGGTCAACATTATTCGAAAATTACATAAAAACGTGAGAAAGAAGGAATTATACCATACATTCTTCAATGCAAGCTTTGTTTTGGTCACCACAGCAAAACCAGTGCAGCGTGGGCGGCTGTATTATATGATAACTTTCATAAACAGTTCTTTGATGTGATGAAAATCATTTCATGTTACTCGTCCCTTGAATGTGCTATCATGCATCAAAACGAAATGTGATTACATTATAGACACAGTCCACAAAGGCTGCAATTCGATGCCAATTGAAACTAATGAAAATTGATATATCGATAACATAACAAATGAAACTCAAGTCAATGGCGAATGAACATAACACTGAGTACGTTAGTTCGAAATAGATAGAAATTTAGACATGAAGGAGATATGATTAGGATACATGCCTTTACCTTCACCATCAAACAGTTCGATTCAGCAAGCAGAGTAGTTAGTGGCAGGAGAACAGGGAGATGTTCACAGGTAGCACAGTGACGACCTGACTCGCAGCGATCACAAAAGTTCACAGATAGCACGACGACGAGCAGATTAGCATTGGTCACTGGGGTTCTCAGGTAGCACGTTCACGAGTTGACTTGCAGTGCTCAAAGATGTTCTCATGATAAATATCAAGTGGTTTATAAAGAATTACAAAAAGGGGTGTGTATGTGAATGAATGACGTGTATATGTCGTGGTATTATGTGGATTGCAGGAGCGTGGCCTGCTTCAAGGGGAGCCTGCCTGGCGGCACGGGGTCTGAGGAGGGCATGTGAACCTTTGAAGTGTGCATGGTGTTTGGTACCTTGGCAGTTCGCGCCCCAGACAGCACCCCTTGGCAGCGCACATCCACTGGTGCCAACTGCCTTTGATAATGGAGGGGGGATGGATGGGCCTGTGGCGTGCAGACAAGGCACCGCAACACTGCTGAATGGAGACACACTTATGTTGATTGCAAGGTCGCGGCCTACTTCAAGGGGAGCTTGCCTGGAGATACGGGATCTGAGGAGGGCATGTGAACAATGACCCCTGCGCGTAAGATACCTTTGAAATGTACATGGTGTTTGGCACCTTGGCCGTTCGCGCCCCTGACGGCACCCCTTTGCAGCACACATCCACTGGTGTCAAATGCCTTTGATAATGGAGGGGGGATGGATGGGCCTGGGGCGTGCAGACAAGGCACCAGAACACTGCTGAATGGAGACGCACTTGATTCACTGAAAAACTGAAACAACCATTGATAAAAGTTCTGTTGTGTTTTATTTTGTTTCTTATTTTGATGGCACAAAACTACTACACATTGTAAAGTTCTGGTTGCAGCACAGTGAGGGAAAATCCCCTTTACTGACCGCTGTCACTGGGGAAAGTTTCTCTAATGGCACCAATGACACAGGCGGGTATTACTCGTCGAACGCGGTGTCCAAGCCTCCCATGAAGCCACCATGTAAACGAACGATAAGCCACCAGCCTGTACCACCTGTGAAAGAGAAAGATACAAACTGTTTTTAAATTACCAATATAAGTGTATTAAACCTTAGTTGTCAATGACAATTCTTGTATCCAATGGCATTTTTGCCAGTACAAATACTACCAAGACACTGCACAATATTGAACGACTATTATACGACTATTACTAGAGAATTGCAAGACTAAATTGATATGACAATGATATATTGAAGTTACGACAATATAGGAGACAACCATGAAATAGTAGTGGCCTAAGTGACATAACAACCAGAGTATACTTACTCATTACTTGGATTACGAGGGCGAACTGTTGTGCGAAGTTCGTGCATAAGCACCATCAAAATCCTCAAGACAGAGTGAGGCAGGCTGCCCTGAAGCCTGTCAGCTCGGTAACGCATTGCGGCTGTGGCTCGCCTTGCGATATGTAGGACAAGCATTCAGAGTTTTCTCGGCAACAGCAGTTCTCCAACTCGATTGGCATTAGTGCGCACCGGTTGTAGGTACACCAGGTGGAGACGCCGTCTATGCGACTAGGCTCAGGCTCTGGATCTGTTGAATCGTCCTCCCAACTGTCGTCCGAAGCTCCATCGTTTCTGCATCTTTCTCTTTCCAGTAATTCCGCCTAAGAATACTCGGGCTCGTACTGGTAGAGCATTATTGGTGCCATTGTGGGGTAAACAAACGAAAATAATTTATAGCGATGGTCCTGGTATCTGTTCGCATGAGCTAAAAGCAACAAGGGTAGCTTACCAGAGCACAGAAACGAGTCACAGAATACTCAAAGAAATACAGTGAGAGGAATGGAATAGAAAATCTGATGTTGTGTGTTGTGAAATGGTCTGTTTATACTTATTGAGGAAAGAGGCGTCCTGCCGTTTCCATGGTGACACGTCATTAGCTGAAGCGCAGAGAATGGTGACACGAGACGTGCTTTGACATTATGAAATGGGCAGTACGCATCTAGTGATGTCAGGCTCAGGGGCGGGGGATATGATTAAGTGCTTCAAGGGCAGTCCACCCTGGGCGATGCGGCAACTGATAAGATTATCACAAGATGGCAGCGCCCTGCTGCCTGATTTCGCTCGTGTACAAAACACGAAAACCACAGTAACGTGCATAGAAAATGTTTGTACGATTGATCAACGTATGGTTAAAAACACATGCCCAAACCATAGGGACAATAATATTTCAGACCGCACCATTCCTTTAGTGCCAGTAAGACTGAGATCCTTCTCATCGGCACCCCAGCTCCCACCTAACGTCCCACCCTCTGGCCATCCTCTATGTGCCCTCTACCCTCACCCTCTTGTGAGGCTAAAAACCTTGGTGTCATCTTTGATTCCTCTCTCTCCTTCTCTTCTCACATCTCGGACCTTGCCAAGAATGCTTACTATCCAAGAAGGCACCTCCTCCGAGGCATTCTCCCATTCCTCACCTTCCCCCAGAAACTCAATGTCTCCAGAGCTCTGGTGCTCTCTAGGATTGACTACTGCAACAGTTTCTTCCTTAATCTTCCTTTATACTCCCTTTCGCCCCCTTCAACTAATCCAGAACAGGACTGCAAGGCTTATCCTTGGCCTCAAACCCAGGGAACGCATCTCTCCAGCCCTGATGTCTGAGGGGTTTCTTAATGGCGTGCAGCTGTGTATGGGGACTTCTTGTTAGTGAGTTACCTTGTGGCATGAAGGACATGGTAGAGTGGAATAGAATTCCCAAGATATTAGCAGATTCTGCAATGCTTGGTTTAGGAACCAGTGAATTTCTGCCAGTTGAAGGGGTCTTCCAAGAGGGGTGTTGATCTCTCTGTTGACGATGGTCGTTTTTTCAACATTGAAGCAAAGCTTGTTTGTGGATGGCCACTCCTGAATTGCTGACAGACAGTCCACAATTTTGTCATTCCTCTGATTGTCGGGTTCTGGTTCGAACACTAGGTTGATGTCATCAGCATCACGATGGGAAGAATTAGTAAAGTCACTGAAAATATTTGCCACTAGTTGCACGTGTGTTGAGCGGTTAGCTTAGATAGGAGGGAGGGAAGCGTTTGGGGGCTCCTTCCATCGCCAGCAAGTGGAGTTTGAGCCTTGTTGTCAAGGGTTACACTGAAAAGATGGCTATAATGGCTGGAGGGAGGGCATTTACCTGGAGTGGGGCAAGTAGAGAAAAGGAGCCAAAGTGAAAGGGCGCAAAGTGGTAAGAGGAGGGAGGGGCAAGACATTAATAGATTCATAGACAAGTAGCAAGAATTTAAAGGGAGAGCTGTTTTGCATACAGAGTCATCCAGCGTGGTGACAGCATGTAGCATTGGGAAGGATGTGGGTAGGTTGGAAAAGGTGCATGTTGCACAGTTGAGGTATTTGCTGATTGGATACAAACAGTAGAGCTGTACACTAAGAAGTAGGATCATGCAATAGTGCATTTTGCTGAGCACAAGAGTGGCGATAAGAACTTTAGTTGAGTGGTGCCTGAGGTGTGGGATGATTTTTCGCATTTTTTTGGAGATCGAATCTGGCTGCGGTGGAAGTGCCTTTGATGACCTTTGAAGAGTTTAAGGTCACTGTAAAAGAGAACCCCAAGGTTGTGAGTCATGGGTGATGGGGTAAGATCAGCTGGGAAAATGAGGGAGAGTAGGGCTGGCCTTGGAGGCAGGGAGAAAGATGACATCCTCCTTGGAAGAATTCAACATGAGGAATCATAGAGCCATACAATTGTGAATGATGGTTACACAGTTCGTTATTCATTCAGAGATTGGAGGGATGAAGGAGAGAAAGGAGTAGAAGATTTGAGTATCATCAGTGAACAAGTGAGAGTTAAAACCAATGGTGGAAATGTGTTTGCTAATGACAATGTTGCAGAGTGTAAAGATGAGTGGACTAAGGACTGATTCTTGAGGAACGGCTATGCGGAATGTGTCACTGAGGAGGTTCTGGAGTCCCATGAGTTTGAGAAGGAGGACTCCCAGTCCACTACACTGCCCTTGAAGTAAAGGCAGGAGAGAGGTTTATTGCGGGACGGATGATCCCCGCTCTGAAAGGCAGTGGAAAGGTCTAGAAGCTGAGAATGATGAAGCGGTGAGAGTGGTGTGCATTGGCAAGAGATATGGGGACATGCGTGAGAGCAATCTTGGTGGAGCGTTTGGATTGGAATCCAGATTGGAGGGAGTAAGCAGGTGAACATGCTTCAAGATAGTTCACTATGAAGTTGAAGGCAAACTTCTCAAGGATTTCAGATACACAGGCCCAGTTTAGTTAAAATATGTACATTAACAGTAAACCAGGATGCCTTAGGACCAACCTCCTAGATGATTATATTATCAATAACGTCGGACACAGGTTGATGGCAGTGGGCGACCAGGTACTCATCCACAAGTTACTTGTGAGAAGGGCACTTTCACACCACCATTTTATATACCGGTCGCATGCTAAGCCATCTCTTTTGGGGTCAGTGATCAGGGTAAGAATCAGGGTAAGAATATTTTTAAAAAACGAAGACACTATTAGTCAAATTCTTTGGCTGATTCATGGGCTCAAACTCCACTTCCTGATGTGATCCTGCCTCTTAATTTTGCTGTATAGACTTCCAAGTCCATGTCAGGGTTATGGCCTTTCAACTGCTAATATAATTGGATGGTGCCTGGGACAGATGGGCTGATACCTTTAAATTTTATAGTTTCTAGGTAAAATGATTGGCAAACCTCAGCCCCAGCTGGTGACAATAACTCACTCCATGTTCACTCCCTTAAAGGATTGCCATTTTGTGGGCTTTTTGGGTCCTGGCCACATCACATTTTTAGATATCTGAAGTTAATTCCCTCCAGACCATATCAGAAGCATAACCATTGTCCATCATTTGGAGTGTACTGGTTGTGGTGCTTCATTTTGGGTCACCTCTCTTTACTCAACTGATAGGGTGCCATTGCAAACCTGGCAGCGTGGTTAGTAAAATGTCAGTAAGTCCACTACCTGCACTTGTTTTGGTGGTATTGGAATTACTGCTTCATTTACCGCACCACCAAACTATTAGTTTGGCCTTGAAGTGGAGGATTCACCTCCGGCATGATGCTGGAAGTAAATCTTTGACTTTAATGCCAAAAATCGGTGGATTTACTTTGGCAGAATTACCACTTGTGGTAATTCTGCCAAAATTCCCATGGTGTCCTATGGACTCCAAATATGGAGACTAACGCTGCTGTACCACTACTCGGAATCCAGTAGTAAGTCCATGGGACCGAGTGGCATTAACGGTAACCAATTTTGGTGGTAATTCAGTGGATGTATTGCCAAATTACTGCCACACTCGGAATGAGGCCCTATATAGTGTTCTGTTCGATGTGAGTTTGTGTCTGGGGTGGTTCATTCCTGTAGTTATGGTCATCTTCCAGTATTCCAGTGGCGGTCTATAAGCCTCGGCAAACATTCTCATGGCTTATTTGAAGGCTCCTAATGAGTTTGGGTAGCTTCACAGGTTCCCAGAGATTTTTATTCCACTCGGAATCTGCACATACATCTTCAGAGATGTTCAGGAAAAGCTCAGTCAGGTTCTGGCTGATTCTTGGGAAAAAATGAACACAGAATAACGTAAAAGGTTTCAGGGAGGGAGAGAAAGGTTAAGGGGAGGAGAGGGGTTGAGTGGGGCTGGCTGGGGTGTTAGCAAGAGGAAATGGAGTTCTGTGCATCTGTGAATATTATATACGTAGGACAGCACATGGAACATTGCAGTAATGCATCTACTGCAGACCAATATGTGTAACCTTCAGGTCTAGGTTTCAATCTGGGTAAGAGGCAACCTTTCATCCTTTTGAAGATCATCATTAGTAAAGCTTCAGAGGAGCTTTATAAGATTGCTTGTCAACATCAGTCACATGTCAGGCATGCCTGAATCAGCTTTTTATTATTCAGAGGTGGATGCATTGTGCATTACTTAGGTTTATAACATTACAATATAGTTAATTTATGGCAGACCTGCAACTCTGCAAAGCCTATTGGGTTGGGAAGGAGTCAGCGATGCATTATGTATGCATTACGTTTAATCCTGCTGAGTTTGCTTCCTTGAGGACTACTGACATTTGTTTTAATGATAGGGTGAGTAGGGCTAAAGAAGAGTCAATCACATGTCAAGCATTCATGATGTTCCTCAAAGGAATGTCATTTAGTCAGGCACCTTGGTAATGTTATGAGCTCTGTACCTGGGAAAGAACACACCATATATGTACTGCAAGAGGCCTATTCCCAAAAATGTTGTTGGTGCAAGTGATGCCATCCAATAGTGCATCTGATCACTTGTGCCCCAAAAAATGTACCCTATTCACAAAGTTCCTTTGAATATGTCCACCCACCATAAATGCACATATTCAGACTCTCTTTTTAATTTCTTTCAACATTTGCACAAATAAGGGGGTGTTTCTGCACATTTTTATGTGCATACCAAATTCAGAAATGTAATACGAATTAAAATGTGCAGAAAACAAACACATTTCCCTGTTTCTTTATGGAACAGGCTCAGGAGAAGTGCAATGATGAGAGTGTCTTTACAGACCATCCATGAATTTTAATCAAGTGTGGAAAAGCAGCGGCACGAATAGCTGCTATCCCCCTGCATTAGTATCCCTCAAACGGGGATAGAAATGCTCTTAATCTCCTTTTACACATTTCACATTGGAAAGGCATTTTAAGGTCCTGTCATGGTGAACTGCGCACCCAGCCTCAACATGGGTAGAGGGTGCGCCAGACCTGCTACATGCACTGACATGCAAGGGGCTGGCCCTTTCATCATATGTGCTGCAGCAAATCCCCCTGGAAATGCTCAGGCTACCTTTGTTTAGAAGATAACCCGGCATTCCTCAACGTAATTCAAGTCAACACATTGTTTTTCTGTGCATTTTTAATTTGCATGAATTTCTGTGAATTTTGGCAATACTTGTTTCTTTTAAACTGCAATTTATTGTCAGCTGCAAAAGAAGAAGTTATTTTTGGCTTCTGTATCAAAGGAACAGCCTGGTGCAAGCAATTGGTCATTTAGACACTCTGCTTTCTTTGAGCATCTCTGTCATGAAATGTTTTGACCTATTCTGTTATCTTTATACTTTATTTGCTTTGAACAGGTACTGGCAGAAAAAGGTTGACCTCTTGAACCAAATTTTGACGGCAACATTTCATCTGCCTGAACTGGTCATGAACCTAACACAAATTGGTTATCCAAATCTCTTAAAAGTTCGGGCGAACACGAATCACCCGACTACAATGAATACTAGGGTTATTTGGGGTTCGGCTGAATTTATTCACCCAGGCTTATCAGTGAGCTGGGTGAGGACCCCTTGTTGCAGTCCTACACTGGGGATCACCTTTCACTACAGCACTGGTGAAAGATATCATGCACTCAGTGTCACTGCACAGCGACGTTCATTGTAGTGCACAATCTTGCCATGGGCTCACATTTTAGTAGTCCAGTGATGGAGTCCGGCCCAAGGCTAGACGTGCTCGTCTCAGTCATGTAGTAAAGGCCGCCTTTCAGTACTTCAGTAGTGGCGTCCTGTTCTGGGCGATGTACACGTTCCTGAGTTCGTTTTCCATGCTGCAGTGTAAGGGTCTGCTCCTGGGGGAAGGGACCTTGTTGCCCTTTTGCAGTGAGGGTCACCTTTTTATACTTTGGTGGTTGGGCCTTTCCAGCGTCTGGTGCATTTGTGAAAGTCTCAAGTGAGGGTCACCTATTAATGTATCTGGGGTGGTGCCTTTCCTTTTTGATGGGCTCTTCTCTCTGACCAGCTGCAAAAGTTATCTTGTGTAGAATGCTGTCGCTGGGAAGGTGCAACTGATGAAGGGTCTGATTCATGGAGCATTTTCCTACGGGATTGCATTTTTGCACCACTATAAAACACTTCCACGAATCAGGCCCTATGTGGGGCTC
The DNA here is from genome assembly GCF_040938575.1 of Ambystoma mexicanum. Classification (NCBI taxonomy): domain Eukaryota; kingdom Metazoa; phylum Chordata; class Amphibia; order Caudata; family Ambystomatidae; genus Ambystoma; species Ambystoma mexicanum. The sequence goes on along the minus strand of NC_090922.1, from coordinate 119,376,400 downwards.
CCCTCACTGTGAAGTTGTGTACACTCAATTGCAGGGGGAAGCTGCATAATGACGCCATAACTCTGGGTATTGTGCACATGACGCTGTTTCCGCTTGCTTTGAAAAAAAATGGGGCTGGGTTTGTGGATATGTTTGCAGGCTAATGACCATCACATTTTTTGTGGTAATTAAAACTTTGGAAAGAAACATTCTCTTCAAGAACCCGTTTTTGCAGATCCCTTTCTTGTACATTATAGTCCTTCTGAATGAAGGCTTTGCAATCGGAGTAATTGAGTAAAATAAAGTGGCAAATTATGTAATCTACGTAATGCTGTATTCCGTACAACTTTGCCTATTTGCCTTTTTACTTAGTCAACATAGTACTGTATGAATCATAATGAAATATCCTCCTTTGAAATTTCGGTAGCTCACAGGCACATCATTTGTCCAGATTTTGGCAAGTCGCCCAAAGCTGAACTTGATCGACCTTGTGCCTACTGTCACTATGCCCATTAGGTAAAGATATCTACCTCCACACCACTCCCGTGTCCTTGAGCGGACTTAGTGAGGTAAGCCCTCTATTCAACAACCTATGAGCCGCCTGCAGTTCCCGGTTCGAATCCTGGCAGCGGATGATCATTGAGGTTAATAAGTTAGATACTATCGAGATGTCTGATAAAAGCAACAGTTATTATACCGCCCCGAAGCAGCAGGAGTCTGTCCCAAGGCGCTGCATAAAAACATATTATTTTAAAAACAAGATATCGTATGAAAGTCTATAGCAGTGATCTCGACACTGTAAAATATGTTGCTTCATGAAAGGCAGAGTTCATGCGGCAGTCAGCCTGCAAGTCTAACCTTGTTGACTGGAGGTGTACTGGGAAATGCAGACACTCTTGTTTCACAGTGGAACTCGAACATGAAAGTCGTATGTCTAATGTGTGAGCATATTTTCAATTAAGGAGAGGAGTGGGATATGAACATGCTTCAAAGAAAGTCCGAGCTACCTACTCACATCTGGTGCACATAGCAATTACAAAAAGATACAGCAACCAGGGTACAGTGGATTGGGGCTGCAAATTACATGGGCTGGCACATGGCTACCACCCATTAACTTCAAAACTCCTAAGTGCCTTTGCGGCCCGCAACCGGCCCACGACACCCATCCGTTTGCAAACGGCCTGCCCACAAGCACAGCTCAGGCATATCGGAAATAGAACTCCTCAAGCAGAGCAGTGGAGATTTGAGGTGAAGTATACAATTGTAAGTGAATCAGGGGGGTCCTTACCAAGAACAGGCATCACATGCCGGCGATATTTGACACTATCTCTCTGGGCGCAAACAATGCAGAGGAGTCTATGAGTGATGGGATGCCAGGCAAGATGCTGATATGGTCAGTGGCGTATCCAGGGAGTGGCCTGGAGTGGCACGTGCTACCCATGGATCTGATTGGCCACCCGAGGTGCCACTCCATTATCATAAACTATGATCATTATGAGTGTGGGGGCTCGTACTTAATGCCACCCCTGCATACGTCAGTGCCCCACTTGGGCCACCCCAGTCTAAAGGGGCTGGACGTGCCACTGGATGTGGTAGCCACAAATGTAAATATTATATGTTAATTAAGTAGAGGTGTCACAAAGCCACGCAGGATAAACACCACACAGCCGCTGGATGAGGATCGTTAAGTTATGATTTATTTTGAATGTTTCTAACAGATAGTTCTTATAGCGCATAGTTGAAGCCACAGGAGCTTCCGTGCCTCCTGGGGTTTTGTTTCTGCCACAATAAGGGACGTTGAGTAGGCGTGGTTTCTGAGCCTCTACCAGTTTTCACTCGGGATGGCTTCTCCGGGCTGAAGCTCACGGCTCAAATATCCTGGTGTCCTATGTTTTCTTCCTGTACATTTTGTCAATTCCAATAGTAGAATTAAAATGCATTGACAAGTGTTTGTGGCCCTGACGGGAAAAACACACACAGTCAATTAGCTCATAACCCGAGTTCTCTGAAGTGTCTGGTTCAAACACAAAGTGTACAATAACAATCATCCTTTGGCTCCTCAATGCAAAGTTCAGTTACAAGTCCCTCAGTCCAGGGTCCTTTCCTGGGAGAAATTGTCGAAATCTCAGTCACGCACAGACTTGGGATTTAATTGTGCCCACACTTCTTTCTTGGTTCCTAGTTCTGTCACTTTGGGTCTGCAGCTTCAGATCATGGTTTCTGATCTTCTGGAAAAACCCTCCATTCGCATTTGTAAAAGAGAGGGCAGTATGCCTCCAAGTCAACCCCTCAGCCCCCCAGCTTCCTGTAGGGTTTAAGCCACTTGTGCTGGAGTGCAGGTTGTATTAGGTATCATACCCCTTCTCCTGATCTGGGGGACCAGGCTCTGTTTCCAAACACCCTGCAACCTCTGCCTCCATGATGACCCAGGAAGATTGTATACCTAAGGGAACCTTCCCGGCTTCTCCTCTCCTCTACTCACCACTATATTCTTCTCTCAAGTCCTCTGGCGCCTACAAACAACTCTGCCACATGGTTGTATCTGCCCACATCCTTGTTATCATGTTGATACCATGTCTGCTCCTCCTCAGCATCTGCTTCAGAGCCTCTTTGGCTATACCGTGTGTCTCCTCCTTCCTCAACTTCTCTCATTTGTCTCTTCGCCTCACCTTGTTTTGTGGTAATTCTTTACCTTCTCTACCTAACGTCTGTGTTTTTCAACTGGCCTCCAACTTTTGCTCTTTCTCCTCCTTGTCACTCTTACCTGCTCCTTATCCCTAACCTTCTGTTGCTCATTCCTCACTATATTACTTGCCTCCTCCTCAGTTATCGCCTCCTCTTTGCTCTTAACCATCTCCTCTCTCGCCTTTCTTCTGTAGCCCCCTTCATCCCTCACCATCTCCACCTCCTCTTTCCTTCAGGTCTCCTTTCTCCAAACTTCACTCCTTCCCATTCCCAACTTCTGCCTCCATTAAGCTCATGCTCCTCTTCTGCTGCCTCCAAATTCCCACACTCTCCTGAAAGCACTTGAGCCTCATGGACTGGACTTGTTTAGCTACTCTCATGTGTGTATGATGTTCTGTTCTGAAGTGGCATTGACTGTTGTTCGCTTGAGTATGGCTTTCCTGATGATCTGGTGGACCACCCCTCTTAGTCTGAGCTGTGTTACAAGCCTTCATTGAGGTAGGCCACCATCTTGGAAATGGCCTATGTGCATGTGCAGGAAGGGACTGCCGGAGTGAAGATCTGTGCTGTGCTGTTTAGTGTATTATCACCCATTTGTGGAGGGGGCTCAATACGTCGATGGATTCCTGTGCATGGTGACTCGCGCAGACAGTTTTAACCTTTCTCTCATTGCTTTTAAGCGTCTCTGACCCCTGTGCTTCCTGCGCGTTACCAGTTTCCTGGTGTTAGCGTAAGTGGGCGCTAGCCTTCTCCCCAGCACTGCTGATTTTTCTGTAAAAGGGAATTCTGGGAGTTTGCTGGGGGGCTGGGATTCTCACATACTCTGGATAAGGCATAACCAGGGCCAGGGGGATCATTGGACCACGGGAGAGCTGAGTGTTGCAGGGACACATTCCAAGGGAAGGGGTCACGATTTCTTTACAGGTGATGAACCCCTGCTGTACAACTGATGCATGGAGGAGTGAGAGAGTGGATCCTTCCTGCACTGGCACACTGGCACCGGGCCCAGCATTGCTTAATACAATATTGATAAATCGTGTGGCTAAAACCAGCTGCATTGAGAATGTGTGGATCAAAGAAGCAGTAAGCATCCTGGCGAGTGGTAGGCTCAGCAACATTCTGGCTTGAAGTGAAAGTAAAGAGGAGGAAGAGCAACGCTGGACGGGTCATGGAGAGAACAATAGGTCCGGGGGTAAATCATCACCGGTCGGACCGGAAAAACTTGGCACAATAAACGGAGTCAATTTTATTGTGTGCTTCATTGCATCCCTCTTACCTACACCCCGTAATGTTTAGAAGAAATGTCTTTTGTTAATGCACCCGTGTGATTTTTTATCAGTGGGAAGCACGTGTAACCAGGAGCTGCAACCATCTATCATGAGTTTTGATTTTTCTCAGAAAGTAAACACTGAACCTGACATGACAAGAGGATTGAAATATATCTGTGTAATTGTAATGTAAGCAAGTTTTCAATAATATTGGCACCCTGTGTTTGGGAGCCAGCCAATCAGGAGGCTAGAAACACAGGCTGATACTCCCGATCCAGCCCGCATTCTAAGCCGCCTGATCACCGACTCCCCCAACCGCCATCTTCCCCCATCACTGCTGCAGTCATTGTGACCCCTTATCCCCACTTACCTGTTTGCTGGTGTGGTGGCAACCGCCGCTGCAGCTCCTACAGCTTCTCTCCTTGCTCCATTTGATCGCCATGGAAAGGGAAGGGGGTTCCGTACAGAGCCCTGCCTTCTTCAACCATGGTGCCCATCTTTGCACTGTATTTTATTTCCAAGAGCGGGATGCTGTGGGCGTCCCATTCTTTGAAAAAAAAATGTTTTTAACGCCGCGGATTAACGCTTTGGTAACCTGGTGTGCTAATAGCGTTAGTAACCCGCTTCGCTCGGGCCTTTAACTAGGGATGCTGTGCCATTACCTCCCGGTATATCTTGTGGAACGGGTTACTTATGGTATATTGGGCCTAATTACGAGTTTGGTGGTATTTCAGAGGTAAATCCTCTGAGATAACACCAAATGGATTTACAGTTACCACCACTTGGCCCCGTGGAATTTCCACAGGATTACAAGTGGTTGTAGGTGGTGTAAATCCCCATTTTCTGGAGACCATAGGACTCCATTGGGGATTTTTGGCCAAATTACCACTCGTGGAATTACCTATTGGTAACTTCACCAATTTTTGGAGGTTAAGTGGAGAATTCAACTCCAGCGTCATGCTGAGGTACATCCTCCACTTTTCATCCAAAAATCGGCGGAATAACCACTCAGTAATTCCAGCAGTGGTAATTTCACCAAAACGTGTAATTTGGCGGTGCAGAAAAAATGGAGATAACTGAATTACCTCCACTTTTTTCCTGCACCACCAAACTCGTAATGAGGCCCATTATGTTCTATTTATTATTTTATAGTACATGGCAGCCTGTAATACCCGTATACAAGCCTGCCAATAGTTTTCTAATTACAGATTATTTTGACAGCACTACTGACCTGTAATAAGAAAATTACATCACTACCGCAACTGTAATCACTTATTGCAGCTGTACTGTGATGTCACAATATCTGCTACTTGGGCCAAGACAGAACAGAAGTTCAGCTGCCACTGCAGCCTTTTATTCAAGGCATGATCAGATTATCAAATTCATCTTTTTATTTGCACGTTATTATTTATTTTAAACCACAACACGAACGGATTTTAGATGCATTTTCTTTAAACTGCTTTCTCTATTTCCCCACAATACATTGCACGCCTTTCTTCTCATCCCACTCTTAGATCTCTGCTAGACTTAGGACCTGATTCATGGAATTTGTAGTGCGCTGCAAAGTGACTTTGCACTGCAAAAGTACTCTTTGCCTCGTGAGTTAGACCCATTTAGTGGAGTGGAAAGAGTATTTTTGCAGTGCAAACTGTGAATCAGGGTGCTTCTTGGCAGTGCAAAGTCATTTTGCAGGGCACTAAAATGTCCATGAATCAGGCCCTTATTGTCTTTTATATTTCACATCAGGCTTGTTAGATGGTATTGCCCAATCTTTAGTTCCTTTTAGGCAGCATTTCCACTTCATCTGGTGAGAAGATCTATTCGCAAGTGATGTAATACTATAAACAGGATGTCTATCAGTGACCCAAGATTGGAAGAATAAGAAGTACTATACCTGATACAAAGACCAAATAAAAAAGGCCCTGAAGAAGATCTTAGAGTGGAATTAATTTTTCAGCAAAGACCACTGTGGCAAACGCGTGTGGACCACATTGTTTTGCTTGTTGGAATTGCAGCCGATTCTTTTTCCTTGGAAGAGGAAGGAATAACCCTTATTTTTGTATAATTGAGAATCTGTTGACATTTGTTTACCAAATATTCTGAACATATTACTTGGGGAGTGTACAATTAAAGGTATTAAGTTGCTCGAATCTAAAGCAAATGGGAGCATTGTGTCTATGTTATGGCAATATTTTATTAATTTTAAACAGTTATAGGTCAAGTGTTTTGGACAAATCTCCCCGCAGATTACTGAATCAATCTATAATTACATTTTGTATTAATGAAATGAAGCAACGCCAAGCCCTGACTTAATGAGGTTGACACATTGAAAGCAGCTTGTATACATATGTTTTTAATCAAAACAGATTCTAAATTGATTATATGTATCAACAACTGGAATACCAGTCATATTAGATTAAGCAACATGCCCAGAATTAAAGGGAAGGAAACGATGTGGCCATATATTGTAAGGAATAACATACTACCTACATAATGTTAAAATGATATTGCAGGGCACCTCTGGCTTCTCTGACCATGGGCACAGATGCCTCCTCTTTGGACACAAAGGCTTCTATGCTCTAAACAGAGAACCCCTAGAAATGGACCCAAATACACATCTCATGGTATCTCCGGTCTGCACGCATCAACACATCAGCAAGGCTATCTTGCATTTTCCCTCTCTCCACACTAACCTCACCCACCCCCTCTCTTGCAGATCCGACAGAGCACCTGGAGGCCGTGCAAATCATGACAGTGGAGCAAAATCCCACGCAAGACAACATGACGCAACACACCACACCCAGAGTTTCAGAGAACTCGGGACAAAGGTCCACATAGGTTCTCATACTCCATTGCATAAGCAAATGCATGGAATACCAAAGCAAAGTGAGTTAACATGTCAATCCCCTGATGGATCAAAAGGTCCCACCCAAACAAGCACCCACCCACTGACTAGTGATGGGTGGAGGCTTTGACCCTCATGCCGAATCCCTGTGGAGTCCACGATTCACACCAGGAATGCTTGAATTCTGCATACTTTCTTCTACCATTCCAAAGCAGCCAACAGTGGTTCAGTTCTTCTGGAACACCTTGCTTTCCACCTACCAAGAGTCCTAAACTCTCTGGTCACTTGATTCGTTGGAAAATATGGTGTGCCCAGCCAATCATAGGGCATGAAAGGTTCCAAAACGTACACTGAATGGTGAATATTCAGCCTGTTCAGACTGACCCACTGCACTGACAGCTCTTATTTGAGTGGTTGTACATATACCCTTCCCACACTACCAGGAAGAGGCAGAACGGCCATATAGTCATCATTTATTCTCAGTAACGTTTGTTTGTTTCCGGTGGAGATGTCATCCAACTATATAATGACTCTGGTTCCCCCCCACCTTCAATTCCACCTCCCCCACCACTCAAAACCCTGAAAACTTTCCACTGTGTTTCTTGAGATAATTGAATTAAAGGGAGGGAATTCTCACAATATTATAGAAAGCCCGACTACCACAACTATTCTGTTACCACACTAGTTCTGCCTGCTTTCCTACAGGTAGTTTTGTAAAACATTGTTTTCATTTGAAAAATAGAAATGGAATGTCAAAATCAAATTCCCCTCTCACCCAGAAGGGCATGCAACTGTGCCCAAATTCTGTTTCTGGCTCCTTGATGGCTCTCTTTGATTTGACCTTCGTGGTCCCAGTCCACCTAATGGTCCCAGTTTACCTAATGGAAAACCTTGACATAAAAAATCAATGCTGATCTTTCTCTTTCGGCACAGTTATTTTCCACGGCCAACTCTGGAGTCCTTCAGCTAAGAGATATAATTCAGGTTGTAGGTGACTTGTTCGAAATACACAGCATCGAATGCCTTTTTTTCAACACCAAAAGTGCCGGAAAAAAAAAGTTTCGAATGCTTTTTTTTTTAGCTTCTTTTTTAATGGGGTCCCCCCTAACCCCTGTTTTCTTTTTTAAAAAACGTTATTACACCAAACAAAAAAATATATCAATAAATAAATAAAAAAGCATTCGAAATTCACGTCCCTTACGGGTCCCGCTAAGGGACCAGGGCACTAATAATGGGCTTGCAAGTTGCGAGCCCGTTATTAGCGCCCTCCCCATTCCCATTGAGCCCTATGGGGGCTCAAATGGGATGGGGAATGGTTCGTTCAATGGGGACTTACCGGTCCCGCCAGGGTCGGACTGCACTGGCAAATACGCCATGACTACCTCCAGTCTCAGAATGAGGCCCTATGACTGGACACCACATATTCATGCCTTAGTAGCATGATTATTGGATTACATGTGATTTTACTGAAGATAAAATCAGAGTGGTAAATTTCACTGAAGTTTTATTTTATATGTGGGGGGGCAAGCCCCCTGGTTTTCTATCCTTTTAACCCCTTGGGTTTCGGTAAAACTTACCACTCTGATTTATTTTCAGTAAAATGACTGGGTACCCATTATTGTAATGTAGTCGGGCCTCCCTGCTCCGGCTGTTCACATATTGCAGAGTGTACAGCATTTTGCTGCATGCCTACTTTGTAAGCGGAGACTTCATGGGGCTTTTCATGTCCACTGGTGAATGTAAGCGTCCCCCAAAAACGCACCCCCCTTAGTGAGAGGCAATGACGGACACACCCCAGGAGGGAATGAGACCAAGACCAAGCGTGGGAGAGATCAACAGGGTTTTTATCTAAACCAATATAGGGCATGCAAAGGACTCTGCAGACTCCGAGAGCGCTCTGTCTGACAATAGCAAAGACAGTCCTACTTATTACAGAACTACGTCACGCATGTCACAAGCTATAGGGGGCACATAGTCTTAGGGATTGGGTGGTGATGGCTAGGTGGTATACATTGTATACAGTTGCTTCTCCAGGATTGGCGGACGTCCGTGCGGTGCCACGCGGGGTGGATGGGTCAGCTGGGCTCATCGGGGTGGAGTGCTGGGCCGGACATGACTTGTAGTGATGATAAGTGGCGATTCTGATACTTTGCCCTTGTGGCCAAACATTCACATTCATTCATCATGCTATACAATTTCAGTTGTCTTGTAACTCTTGCAATACATTGACATCAGATCGAGAATGAGACAGGGACAGTGATATATAATAAGAAGTGCCCCAATACATCTGTTGTAAGGACACCTTAGGTTCAAACATGTTAATCCCATGAGTCCATGTGTGGGGTCAGGGGCACAGGAGGGGTTACTTGATCATCCTGTCGGTGAGGGAAGGTATTATGATCTGTTGGTACATGGGTGGGTGCCCCCCTTCGAGGGCCATTAACTTGGGGTGAACGGGGATACCAATGGGCCGTGGGTGGCATGTAACCGGTGCCCGGGAGATGGTGGGATTTAGGACCAGGTAGCTCGTAATTCATAGAGTCAGGCTGTGGCGGCCTCTTGACATGGGGGAGGTGGATGCTTGAAGCGGGTCCAGCAAGATTGGGAGGAGAGGCGAGGCTCTGCTGTTCGAACACCAGCTATCCCCGGCGAGCCTGGGAGGGAGGAGGGGGGAGATGACCTTACAGCTCTGAGCCTGTCTCCCTGGGTAGGAGATGTAGGCTAGAGGTGGGTCCTATCGACCTGCCCTCCCCTACATTTCCCCCCTTTCATTACTTAAGTAACGAATACCGTAATTCCCATAGCCGCTCGCGTTCTTTTTCATCCATTACTGCCTCTTCCCATGTTGGCATCCACGCTCTACATACTCCCCGGAGGCTTTCCTCCCCTTCTAGCATACTCGTCTGGCGTGCCGGTCATATATATACATCCCCCATCTCCCTCCAGGTCTACCCATACTTCTGTGTACCACTCTAGTTCAAGGGGCTCTTTTATTGTTGTATGATATAACCTATCTACTATATCCCCATCATAGTATATTGGCACCATTCTGAACTTTGACTCAGAGTTTGTACCTCCTGTTGCGTTCGTGCCACTCCTATAGCGTTGCCCATTGTCACCATCATCATTGCTCCATCGGGGACTGGAAAACCCAGCTGGCACACACAAAAAATCAAGAGAAAAAACACAATGAGTGGCATCAGCATTTTGACAGCGAGTCCCATCCAGGAAGGCACCCATGAAAAGATGTTGTCGAACCATGTGCTTGACTCCGCGCCGCCTTCTTTTTTCATGCATTCCCCCAAGTTGTGCACTGTGGTGATAACGTGCGATAGTGTCCCATTATCTGCGTCTTCAGAAGGCACGAATGTGCAACACGTGCTCCCGAATTTTCGGCAAACACCTCCATCCATCGCCGTCAACAGGTCTAGGACATCCCTGTTTTGCATTGTCATTAGTCTCAGAGCCCTTAGCTCCACCTTCATCACATTAAACCCTTCTTCAGTGTCGTTTGCCATTTGGATCAACTCCCAGCGCGTGATCTGCAGCCATTTCACGTTCGTTCGTGCCTGGATGCTCGGGACAAGGGAGGCGAAAAAGGTCTCTGCTGAACTGAATAACCTGTACCTGTCTGGGATCTGTGCCAACAGTTCTGAGGAGACTTTTGATATATAGTTTGATGACCTTTGTTTCTGGGATATGCCCCCTTCGATGTGGCCCTCCGACAGGGCATACAGCGGTGGCTCCTCAGTGGGTGGGGCGTTGGCTGCTAATCGGACCACTGTCCTACTTCCTTCTCCGATGTGGCTCTCCGGGATCACCATTAGGGCTGAGTGTAGCGTTGCCAGGGAACACGTGCCCCGCCATGATGGTGGGAGGTGCATGTACGCCCGTTTGCCAGAGACCCAGTAAGTGTCCATCAGGGTGGCTGTCCCCTTTTTCATGTCTGGTATCATGAGTGTTTTATTGCAGTTCGTGTTTCTTCCCAGATCATTTTTTCCTTCTCCCAGGAAGCAAAGTTCATTTGAGATTTCTTTCTGCAGCTTGAACGTTTTTTCTATGGCGCTCACCCACGTCAGTTTGGCTATGTGTACTGTCCAGATTGTGGTACTGGTTTTCTCGACCCATTGTAGTTTTTTGGTTGGCAACCCTCGCAGTGCTTCAGCCTTACAAGTTATCACGTCATACTTCCACTTGTTTTCGGAGAATAGTGTTCCTTTTATGATGAAAAATGGTTCTTTCAAGCATACCACCCCTTTGGCTCTTGAGTAGCATGTCTTCTCATTTTGCATCATTTCGAACGATACCGTATGTGCCTGGAAGGTGTTCTTAATTCTACACAGAGTGAGATGAAGGCGACATTGGGCATTTGTGAGAGGCAGTTCTTGTGGCAGCAAGACCGTAGGTGTGCCTGAAGCATGGGGAATCAATGAGCACACATAGCAACTTTCATTAGTTGTTTGCTTAGCTGTGCAGCTCATGTCTGCATACCATTTATTTGATTGGTGTGGGTGTCTGGGATCTTCTATTGTGTCCAGCCCCAGGCTGGAATATTCGTCATATTTTTTCCTACCCACTTCCCTCCTCCTTCTACTGCTTTTAAGGAATTGTTTCGATTTCCTGGCTGCTCGTAGTAGTGTATCCCTTTCCCCTGCCCCCCATTTTCCCACTCGTCATACAGGGTCATGGAGTTATTAGTCATTTCTGCATTTTCTTTCATTCTATCTGTGATGTAAACATTTTCTATTAGTTGACTGGTTGCTGGGGTGGGCAAGGTAGCAGTGGTGTCATACAGCCCTGATATAGCAGTGGGATTGCGATCATTTAAATCATATACACTGAAATGTTTTGCATTGAGTTGGGGCTTTGGGAGTGTAGTTGGACTGTTACTGGTAACTTTATGCTGCTTAGCCTGGTCGGGGTGAGGGCTGTACCCCCATACCAGCTGGAAACCATCCAATATCAAATAATTACCCTCCTTAAACGGTTTTGTTGCATTCTCCATAATGGTTCCATTACCTCCCCCCTCATTTATCTCAATGGAGATAAATGCAACGGGCCAGTAAGTTACGAGCCCAAACATGATAGTAAAAAATATAATTGCACAAACAGTCAAACCACATTCATACGAATAAGTCCGTAAATCAAAAGTTACATTTCTATTCCTAATTTCCCTATCCCTATCCGTTGCAGGCTGCCTGTTCGTTGCCATGGTTTCTCCTACATGTTAAAACATAAAAACATATTATGCATACAGATACATTGAAATTCACATTTCTCAATTTCTGATAGTATAGGTAAGGAGTGGAATATGGAAAAAAAGAGTGAAAGAGAAGGAGCGAGAGAGAGAGAGAGAGAGAGAGAGAGATAGAGAGAGAGATAGAGAGAGTGATTTCATTTATTTACATTTTCCTTTTAAATTTTGACACACGTTAAATATATTTGTCATATATTGTCATTCAGTATTCTTGCATTCAACAACGAAAAAGGCCACACTGTTGTGGCTGTGGTTGTGCCCGTGGGCTAACGTACCAGTAAGAGGGCAAAGGGAACTAATATTAACACAAGGTACTAGTACGTATGTAGGTTGGCCTATAGGAAGGTATGAATGAATTAAGGTCCTGCCCCTGGTCCAAACCTAAGTACCCCATTTGGGGTAATAGCATCTACATATAATTGGTATCCATCATAATATAACACATCAAGGATAGTCATGCAGATTATTGTAAGTTAAAGACAAGACTTTATGTGCAAACATCCGTGCAAAAGGTGAAAACAATGCCCTAAACCATGAGGGCAAATACAATCAATAACACATTTACGAGGTTACATACATATAAAAATTCCTTCTTAACATAAATCAGAATGCAAAATTGCTAAACAGAAATCATGAATATTAGTTAAAAAGGAAAGAAGAAAAAATGGAAAAGTCAATGAAACATAAACAAAAATAAAGGAAATATATCTCCCAATGTAGAGACATCAACACTGGAAAAAGGTAACAAATACTTTTTTCAATATTATATGGTCATGATAAGTATCAGTAACACCCCAGTGTGAATATTTGTTCATACACCACTGGGGTGGGGTCTGCCAACGCATGAGGGGGAAGAAAAGGAAATAAGAACAATGCTGATTTGACAAAAATGAATAAGGCTAATTCAATAGACAGTGATCTCAGAAAACCAACTGAGATACTGAACAAATGTTTCTGTAGATCCTGGCTAACTGAAGGAACAACAAAACATGTATTGTTATAGATGAGAGGTCCAATATAGATCAGATGTTATTCTGAGGGACCTCCAATCCCCTCTAGACAATATTGCGTTTCGGCGGTACCAGCTCCGCCTTCATCAGGGCAGTAATAGCAAGACCCTGTGGGAAACAACAGAGAAAAAAGAGAGCAAGGAATGTTTTAATAAAAAGAAAAGAACTGAATTCGATCAAGAACTGAAAAAAGAGAAACATGTATAAAAGATAATGAAGAGAATGATTTATGTGGAACAAAATTATGTAGATGAATCGCTAAAGTCAAAAAAATGCAAAGTGCATGATCCTAGTCATGTTTGCAACTCACATCATGCCAAAGTCTAAATTTCCTAACGTGTTGGGATCACCTGGTAACATGCTAGTGTGACCCCCCCGAGGAGAAAAAAAGGACCTGGCCAGAGATCCCCTTCTGTGAACAAAAACGCAGGGTACTTGGAACACACCACCTGGAACCCGCCCCCCTCCCCCGGGGGGAGGGTAGCATAAGGGTGAAGGGGCAAAAAGAGAGTACAATTAAAATTAAAATTGAAACCCCAATTACGGCATAAGTGGATAGTCTAAACACGAAATTGCCATGGAGATCGTCAAGATAACTTACCAAAGGTGGTGGTAAAAAAATTAAGAAACCATGGCATATAATAAACCGTTCATGCATCCAAAGAGTGCATGTAGCTTCTCTATAGAGAGTTGTGAAAAAAATTAAAAGAAAACTGTCAGTCAGTAGCATCGGACCGTATTGCCCATATCTGTGAATTTAAAGAGAGAAAATATAGTAGGGTATAAGCATATATGTAAGCTTGGCCCATATGGAGGAGAAGAAAAATGAAGCAAAAATATTACCTTGAGCGTGATCCTATGCTACGCTCAACGAGAAAGGTGAGCCCATTGTTGCTCGTTGGAAAGTGGCTAAGTCCTGTACGGTGTCAATTGAATAGGCGGCTGCCTCCTAAAGGAGATTATATCACCAGATGTATAAGAGGTCTGTTGATGAAGCAAACCTGGACAAAAAGAAGGAAACAAAACCCAAATAAAGGGCAGTTAGCCTTCAAAGTTGTGAAACCCAGGCGAAAAAACTTGTGTGTAAAAAAGTTGTAGTACAGGTGATTCAGTACCTGTTATAAGGTGTAGCTGAGTTCCATAGCGAAAAGCTTAGGCAGATAGGGAGTGGAGGGAAAGACAGCCTCCAGCTGGCGCCTGTACCGCGCTGCAAATTCTGTTGCGACTGGCTCCTGGAATGCGGAAAGGCAGCCTTTCTATTTGGGAGGACGCCATGACGTGTGGAGGCGGGCGTGTGGGGCCGGTGTCTGGTAACCGGCGGGGCATCCAATCAGGACCCTGTGTGTCCGCCGAGTGGCAGGGGCTGTGTGTCCCGCCTAGCCTATCAGAAGGGATAGAGAGTCCTAGCCGGGTTGTGATAAATACAACGCGGCGTCAACCAAGCAAGTGATAGATGTTAGGGCCGGCATCCGCCTCGAGACATAAAGGGGATTGCGTTTCTTCGTGCTGCCTCTGACTAATTAGAAGCCCAAGGGCATGATGGTCTCCATGGACCAGTACCAGAGGGGACACCCCCTTGTGCCAAAATGTTGGTCGAAGAAAACTGTACAATTGAGAAGAACAGATTCATGTGCGTTTGAATACGCCAGGGATAAACCGCGTGAGGTGGTACTGGGACCCAAATTGCACCAGTGATGTTGGGATCTGTGTTACACCCATGTTGTTAGGACCCATGTGACAGGGACCTAAAACTCCTGACCGGCTCCCAAGGTATCTAGACTCTTGTGCAATGGGAAGACTGACTAGACATGGAATTTTGCCAGGTAAGGAAGAAAATGATGGGTGTGCATGTAAACAGTGTATGCATGCCGGGACTGAATGGTCTTGTGGAGGCAGTCCCGGGTATGAATGTGCGCAGCATGTTAAGTAAAATGGAAGTCCCTATCTATGGATAATATGGAACACAATAAAACCATAAGAGAACTCAGCTCAAAAAATTATATATGTATGCATGCCGGGACTGAATGGTCTTGTGGAGGCAGTCCCGGGTATGAATGTGCGCAGCATGTTAAGTAAACTGGAAGTCCCTATCTATGGATAATATGGAAGACAATAAAACCATAAGAGAACTCAGCTCAAAAAATGATAATCTAACAAGAATCTCTGTTAGCGGTGAAGGATTCAGGAAGGATATAACTCATTGAGACCATTGTCCAGGGAGTCCAATCTGTACACCCATCTCTTTTCCAATTCAAGAAGTCTGTGCTGTACATTTTGACCTGTATGGATCCTATCCAGGACCCACCACAAGATGTCATCAGGGTTATGGGAGTTGGTCAAGTAATGTGTGACCAACGGAGATGTACTTTTCTTACACCGGATCCTCGAACGGTGTTCTGAGATACGAGTCCCTACATTCCGCATAGTTTGTCCCACATATCTGAGCCCACAAGGGCATTCAATACAGTATATCACTTGGCTGGTCTTGCAATTGGATTGATTGTTTAAGACCCATTTTCTATCGCCAATATTGAATGTTTGGATCCTCTTAGTAAATTTACAGACCGAACAGGATAGTGTCCGGTGACCTTGCGTAAGTTCCACAGGCCTGTGCGGAGTGGAATTTTACTGTATGAGGAATGAACTAAATGATCTCTGATGTTTTTTGCTCTTTTAAAAGCAAAGCGAGGTATAGGCTCATCCACCAGTTGTAATCTAATAATGGGCCAATATTTTCTGATCATTTTTTCAAAATCAAAGACATTAGGTCCGTGAGTCAAGATGCATGTTAACCTTGCTGCATCAGGGGTGTTTGGTTCCGGCCGTGATATCAAAAGTGAATCTCGGTCCGTGAAACTAGCTCTCTTGGTAGCAGTATTCACCAAACTTTTGGGGTATTCACGTATGTGTAGGCGCTGACCAAGTGCTTCGGCATTCTCATAAAAATCTTTCAGAGAAGTGCAATTTCTTCTGATTCTTAGTAATTGCCCATATGGCAAATTCTGTTTGATATGTAATGGATTGTCACTTTGATAATGAAGGAGAGTGTTGCAGTCTGTAGGTTTCCTGAATAGGTTACAGGCTAGTTTGTTGTTGAAACCTGTAATCTCTAAATCCAGGAAGTGTATCTGTGTAGTGCTATGTTCCATGGTGAATTTGATATTATTATCACAAGTATTCAACCATTCAAAAAATTGTTGGAGGGATGTATCGTCACCTGTCCAGATGAAGATAATATCATCGATATATCGATGCCAGTGAGAGATATTGGTGCACCACCGATTGATTTGACTGAAGATGTATTTTTCCTCAAAAGAGGCTATGAAAAGAATGGCAAGACTAGGTGCAAATGTTGCACCCATAGCTGTACCTTTGACCTGCAAGTAAAACCGATTGTCAAAAGTAAAAGAATTCTTGCATAGAGCAAACGTGGCTAATTCAATGATTCTCATTCTTGTACATCACGTGGAGACATTCAGTGTGTCTATTTTGTCATTGTTCTACTCTTGTGCCTCTAGTAACTTTTCACCTTCTGTGCTATTCACCTGTGTGACGCTGTCATAAGCCCTTCGGACGTCTGTCAAATGTATCCAATACCTCAGGCCCTTCACCTTTACAGCCGTGGGCGTGCAATACACCACCTCGTATGGGCAATGAAATCTTGGGGCATTCCACCTACGTACAAAGCTTCTGACATAAACCATGTCTCCTGGCTCTAGCTGCCCTGTTGGTATTTCTTTTTCTGTATTTGATGCGTCTGATTCTCCCTCGCCTGTGAATGGTGATGCGAGCTGCCTTGCTATCATGCGGGCTGCTTTAGTAAGTTTTGTCAGATACTCATTAAATTCTTCCCCCAGTACAGTTGCGCTCCTGTGGACATCAGAATGTCTGCGAAGGGGTGAGTTTGCTGTGTGCATTCATCTTCCTGTCACAAACTCATGGGGTGACAGATGGTGGTCATTGTTGGGCTGATTTCTCAGCTCAAATAGGGCCAACGGGAGACAGTGCACCCAATTCATTTTAAGAGTGAAGCAAAGCTTTGAGAGTCTCCCTTTCAACAGGCCATTTATTTTTTCCACCACGCCGTTTCTTTGCGGGTGATAAATGATGCACAATTTGTGTTTTATGCCCAACATTGATGTTACTTCCTTAAAGAGATCATTAACGAAGTGCGTGCCATTGTCTGAGCGAATTACGTCGCAAATATCCCAGCGGGGGAATACCTCGCTCTCCAGAAACATTGCAGCGCACTTCGCATCAGGACGTGCACATGGTCCTGCCTCGACCCACCTTGAGAATGGGCACACTACCACTATCATGTACCTAGCTCCATTGCACCTTTCCCCCATGTCTGCATAGTCAATATGCAGCTCTCTGAATGGGCCTATTGGCTTGGGTATTGTCCCTCTTAGTGTTCTTAGAGTCATGCCTGAATTGTATATCTGGCACGTTGTACATTCCATTGCCAATTTTGAAAGTTGTTCTTGCAACCCAGGGACGAACCAGTGTTCTTGTATTTCTGCAGCAACGTGTTGTTTTGCATTGTGTGTGGGAAAATGCAATTGCTGGAATACCACTTCTAATAATTTAGTGGGCATGACCACCATCCCTGTGTTGTTTTGTCACCACAATAAATCTGTTGCTGACTGGCTGCATCCCCTCTTTTCCCACAGTTCTTTTTCCTCTTCTGTTGCTCCTTCTTGCAGCTCTAATATTTGTGATATGGGCATAGTGTTGTAACTGTCTGGGATGTCCTCCACTGTTTCCTTCCTCACTAAGTACGCACCTGTCCTTTCTTTTACAAAATAGGATGCTTCCTTGGCGGCAGCGTCCGCTGCCGCGTTTCCCAAAGAGACAAAATCATTGTTGGTAGTATGGGCTTGGCATTTCACTATTGCCACTGCAGTGGGATCCTTCAAGGCCTCCATAAGTTCTTTCAGGAGTTCTGCATGTTGCACCGGGGACCCATCAGCACTATTAAATCCCCTTTTCACCCGCCTTGCAAGTCCCCCATGTACCATTGTGGTCATGTATGCTGAGTCTGTGTAGATTGTGACTGCACACCCCTTTGCAGCGCGCAGCGCTACAATCAATGCTATGAGCTCTGCTGCTTGTGCTGAGAAATGGGCGGGCAGGCGCTGCTGTATTAGCACTTCGTACTCACCTTCTTCCAATCGCACGACAGCCACCCCTACATGTTTTTCTCCTGTTTCTGAATTTATGGAGGCTGACCCATCTAAGAAAAATATTTCACCTTCAGCTAGTGCGTTTTCACTCACTATTGTTGCCCCACTTTCCTCTCCTTGGAATGTCGCACAGTCATGTGCTTGTATGTCCTCCACGGTGCAAGGTTCTGAAATGACTCTAGCAGGGTTGACCACCTTACATCTCACTACATGTATGTTGGCGCTAGATAGGATTACTTCATATGCGATGGCTCTTTGTGTGGTCAGTGTGCTTTTGGATCATTCTAGTATGGCAAACAAGGAATGTTCCATGTACAATGTCACTGAACACCCCATTACTATTGTGGCGCTTTTCTCAATGGCGAATGCGGCAGCTGCAAGGGCCTGTTCGCACGCAAAGTGTCCCTGTATTACTGTGTCTAGTGTTCCACTGTAGTATGCCAAGGGTTTGTGCCCCAATGATGTTTTTTGTGTTAAGGCTGCTGTCATGAGCGTTCCTTTGCAGTGTGAGAACAGGTAGAACTCGCGTTCATAGTCTGGGTTCGCGAGTACTGGTGCACTTGATATGAGTTCTTTGAGTGAGGTGAATGTGTCGCACACTTCTGAGTCCCGATGGATCTCTGTATGTTCCTTCTGTGCTTCTTTGAGTGCCTGAAGCAAGGGCCGTGTGTATGACGCATAATCTAAAATCCATGCACGGCAGTAGTTGCACATCCCTAGGAATTTTTGCATGTCCTTCACTATTTTTGGTCTTCCTACAGCTGAGATGGCTGCTACTCTGTCTGGAATTATTCTCTTGCCATCCTTTGAAATCAATTGCCCCAGGTACAGCACTTCACGTTGACAGTATTGCAACTTTTCTCTGTCTACCTTGTACCCCATTTGGGCTAGCAATGTCAAGAGGGCAATGGAGTCTTTTCTACATTCGGCTTCGTTTTTACTGCAGATCAGCAGATCATCCACGTACTGAATTATCGTGCTGTCTGCTGTCATGTTTCCAAGGTCTTCATGCAATATTCTGTTGAATATGCTGGGGCTCTCACAATAACCCTGGGGCAATCTGCAGTGTTCGTACCTCCTCCCCCCTAGGGTGAATGCTGTCAGGTATCTACACTCTTCTGCGAGTGGTATTGAAAAGAATGCATTCTTCAAATCCACCATGGTGAGGTGAGATGCATCTTTTGGGATACTGCATAGAATAGATGCAGGATTTGGGACCAAAGGAAACTCTTTCTGAATGATGTTAAGACGGATTTCTGAACTCTGTCCTGGCGGCGCAGAAGTTCAGAAGGCCAACCTAATTACTTGGAACAGGGTAACCTCTGGACAAGCCAGACCAATCAGGGTAGCGATCGCGGCGGTCAAGACTAGGGGCCTCATTATGACCCTGGCGCTAAGTACCGAACATTACCGCCATGGTGTAATTAACGTTTACGCCATGGCCGGATGCCGTAAAGTGCGGCACATTCCGACCCATCGCGCACGAGCATTACGCCATGGCGGTAATGCAAAGAACGCGATGCCGTAAAAGACCCCAAAATGGCCCCTACCGGCATCGTACGCTGCGCATGGTGCACTACCGCCACCCATCATAGCGGTGACCGCAATTAGCGGGGACCATAATTAGGGGTGACCGCAATTAAGCGGAAGCGGAAGTAGCGTCATCGCGGCGGAACAGGAAGGAGCACGGCGG
This sequence comes from Ambystoma mexicanum, assembly GCF_040938575.1. Classification (NCBI taxonomy): domain Eukaryota; kingdom Metazoa; phylum Chordata; class Amphibia; order Caudata; family Ambystomatidae; genus Ambystoma; species Ambystoma mexicanum. Next base: position 119,356,477 of record NC_090922.1, on the reverse strand, counting down.
CCATCTTTAAAAACACAATCCATTGCCATCCTCCCCAACCATACCAGATCCGACCCTGAAACCTTTCCAAACCCATCACCCACCCTACTACCCACCCAAAAATGCCGAAAGTTGTGAAGAAGGCATGCGACCGGCAGCGCCAGGACCGCTTTACACGTGAGGAGCTCACCATGCTTGCCGAGACACTGCAGGACAATGCTGCAGTAGTATTTTCCACGCAGATGACCAGGCCGGCAATAGTCCAAAAGAAGGCCCTATGGGCCTTGGTGGCACAGCGTGTCAGTGCGGTGGGGGCCGTACCCCGCACTGCACAGCAGTGCAGGAAGCGCTGGGACGATCTGAGGCTACGGGTCCGGAGCATACTCTCAGCAAACCGGAACCTGGGGATGGCAACCGGGGGGGGGGGATCAGAATCCCCCATCAAGCTTCAGGCATGGGAAGAAATATGTGCCTCCACCATTGGGATGGAGAGCATCGAAGGAGTAGGAGGGATGGAGAGAGGAGTCCCGACATCTGGAGATGCAGGTAGGTGGCCAAATCAAGCCATGCTAAAAGCAACAAAGTTCAATCATGTGAAGTACCATGTTGACCCATAGTGCATATGCAACACATCGGCAGGAGAATGCCCACAGACACATCCGGAATACATCCTGCACACATGCAGCATGCACACCCTAACTGCTGGCATCCACATACCACCATGCAACTTCCACACAAAAGGCACAAAACCTGTATGCCCCTGCCGGAAATGTTCTGCATGTACCTACTGTGAAGATGTCACTCGTCATAATGCACGGCCAATGTCCGCAGACCCATCAATAACAGTATCCCACCTTTGCTCCACCACAGGCTCTGATTCAGACCTCCAAGATGAGGACACCACTGCCTCCAGAGCCACCAAGAGGGCCAGGACAACAGTGGCAAGGCCGCAAGCCTCCACCTCAGCCGTCCCTGGAAAAACACACCAGCAGCCACAAACCCTGCCAAGGGAAGAGGCCAGGCCAGTGACAGCCACCACAACAGTCATCGGAGACGCAGCAGCAGCACCGCACACGTCAACAATTGTGCCCCCCGAAGGGACAGGCTCCGCTGCGAGCAGCACCCTGGGGGAAATTGCTGCCATAGCAGCATCCTCAGACAGTGAGGCAGGGAGCATCGAGGACATCAATGATGGAAGCCCCACTGCCCACCCACATTCCCCCCACACATCCCTAAACCCCCTGCAGGCGGATGCCACACAGGGGCATTCGGAGGCCGAGGATTGGCCAGCCACCCCATCCCCGCAGCCTGAGGCGAGCAGCCCAATGGACATGGCAATGCCACTGGGCATGAGCCAGCGCAACCAGCAGACCCTGCAAGAGATAGTCACCCGCCAGCAGCAGCTATCCACCCTCCTTAATGAACACGTAGCAGAGTGTGGGGGTGCAAGTGTTGCCATGGAGAGAAGTGCGGACCGAGTCACGGATGCCATTGAGTCCTCCACAAAGGACATCTGTACAGAGCTCGCTGCTGTGCGGCACGTCCTCACAGAACTAGTACAGGCCATTAGGGACACGCGTCCAATCGTGCAGCCAGGACCCTCCTCATCAACCAGCTCGGCACAGAGCAGCCCCATCCGCAGATCTGGGAGGAATCTGGACTGGGAGGGGACTGTCAGTAGTGGCTGGACAGTTGAGCAGGACTCCTTCACACACTGCTGCACAGACAGTACCACACCTTCATAGGGATTCCAGGGGGAAGGTGGGAGGGTGGAGGGGGTGTGTTGGGGTGTTCAGGGGGGAGGTGGGAGGGTGGAGGGGGTGTGTTGGGGTGTTCAGGGGGGAGGTGGGAGGGTGGAGGGGGTGTGTTGGGGTGTTCAGGGGGAGGTGGGAGGGTGGAGGGGGTGTGTTGGGGTGTTCAGGGGGGTGGTGGGAGGGTCGAGGGGGTGTGTTGGGGTGTTCAGGGGGGAGGTGGGAGGCTGGAGGGGGTGTGTTGGGGTGTTCAGGGGGGAGGTGGGAGGGTAGAGGGGGTGTGTCATTCCTTTTTGAAATCACAATACACTTTTTCGTTTTGCACAAATCATATGTGTGGACATTGCTCATTGCGTATGTGTGCTTTATTGTTGAATAGTCCGCAGTGTGCATTTTTAAGACACACCCGTTGGCCCGAGTGCCCTCTCCATGTCACACGCACACGACGTGTCTGCTAGAAGCATTGGTCAATGAGATTCTGATGCATTTCACACCCCTCCTGTGCATCGCTGCCTCCTTGAGGTGCTGCACCATCCCCACCCTCATCATCCTCATCGCCAGGTGGTTGCAGGTCTGCGTCAGGGGGCAGGGGCACATTTCGTCTGACGCACATATTGTGTAGCATGACACATGCCATCACAATCTTCGCAACCTTCTCATGGCGGTACAGGAGTGCCCCGCCAGACCTGCAGAGGCAGCGGAAACGTGCCTTCAGTAGGCCGAATGCCTGCTCAATCACCACACGGGTACGTGCATGGGCACGGTTGAAGTCCTCCTCATGCTGGTTCTGTGGGTTCCGGACTGGTGTAAGGAGCCACCTCTTCAGGGGATAGCCTGCATCACCTGTAAGTGGACAACAATGTATGTGTCAGGGATGAGAATGATTACTGAACATGACGTGACGCCATGCCTTGCATTAGACTGTTACTTTGCACCACTTTTAGTCACACTAATGGATTCACACTATGCAACCGGTATATGTTCATGGCTCTCATGTACTGTTTTGCATGCCAAGTCACAATGAAGGGGTGACAAGTGCCTTGTGAGTGCACATCCACTGTGTCCATTCAGGCCGTATTTCAGGTGACCTGGCACGTGTCCTGTGAGGTCAACGCTCACATGATTGCAACATTGATGTCTGGCACATTATGACCCCAGTGAACAATACTGATGCCAATGTGGACAGTTTGTGGGCCTTGCTGTCTGAGTTGTGGTGTATTGATGTTCCTGTCCGTCATGTGCCTCCTTTGTGCGCAGTTATGGGGGACAGGCCTATCAGTAGATGGTGTTTGGTGACGTGCATGTAGCTGCTACTCGTTGGAGTTAATGTTGTCACATTTTGTACAATACACTTGCAGATGGTTGTGTCATGGTTGGGACACACCTTCATTCCCATGTTAGGGCTGCTTAGGTCAGGCATCATGTATACAGTTGTCAGATGACCTAAGTGCTGCCTCAGGGTATGGTCTGGCTACTGCTAGCCGCAGCGAGGTGAAGTATGCATCATCCCCCCCCCCCTTTCTGCCAGGTGAAGTATGCATTGGTACGTCGATCACCTACCCACTTTGCATTTCCATGGTCATGACATTAGACTCACCGAGTAGCCAGGATCTTGGGCCTGCATGTCGCTCCATGTAGCGTGGTATTGTGGAGTTCCTCAGGACCATTGAATCATGGGTTGATCAGGGGAATCGGGCACAACAATGTATGAAGATCCTGTTGGAGTCACAGAGCATTTGCACGTTGATTGGTTAGATAGTTTACAGTTACGGTACCGTACCTCCATGGCATGTGGGACCACCAATTCCACATGGGTGCAGTCGATGACACCAATGCAACCAGGTATGCCAGCTAGTGCATGGAAACCCACTTTGGTGTTAGCAATCTCCTGGGCAGACCGTGGCAATGAGATGTGGTTGTCTGTGTGCTTGTGGAGGGCATCGAGCACTTGGATCAGTGCACGTGAGAATAATGGTTGTGATATGCCATGCAAGTGTCCCACTGTGTGCTGGTAGGTGCCTGTGGCCAGGAAGTGGAGCACAGACACTACCTTCAGTAGGGGGGGGGGTGATGGTGGGTGTTTCAATCATGCTGACAATGTCGTTGTGTATCATGTCCACAATGGTGGTGATGGTGTCCCGGTCCAGTCGGTACAGGGTGTGGATCTGCTCTGCGGTGAGGTTGAATGGACTGGCTCTGATGCGTGGGATTGGGGGCTGCCTCTGTGGTGGCAATGGCTGTGCTGGTGGGGCTTGCTGGCCCTGCCTTGCCCTCCTTCTCCTCCTGCGTCTCCTCTGTGCAGCCTGTTGTTGTTGTTGTTGTTGTTGTAGTTGAAGTTGTAGCACTTGCATTGCTATCAGGTCCTCCTGCCCCAACATTGCTAGTCCTATTGGTATCATTGTGGAGTGTGACTGGGTCTGGGAAGGGGTTGGGTGTGCTCTTTTTCTACTTCCTGAGTCTGTATTGCCTCCACCTGTGCTGATTCTGTGCACCTGTGGCAGCTGGATTCACTGCACAAGGCCCTTTACGGTTGGTTCGCGATGGCGTTACTAGCGCCATGGCGGTAAGGTACTTTACGGGCTGGGTGATGGCGTTAGGTGCATGTCCGCTTGGGTCGGCATTCGCGTACCTTTCCGCCATGGCGGTGTTTACGGTGTGGGATGCCGCGTGCGCGCGTCCTTGGTGCAGTTAGCGGCAGCGTTAACTACGATGCCGCTAATGGCATCGTACTTAACGGTCAGGGGTCATAATCGGACCTAGCGGAAAACGATGGCGGTAATCTTTTACCGCCATCGTTTTTCACTTAGCGCCAGGGTCGTAATGAGGCCCTAGGTCTCAAGAGGGGTGAGGGTGACTGAAAGCCCACAATGAGCACACAAAGCAAGGACACTTACAAACTACTCCAAACAGGTGTTATATTAAAAATATATACACATTTATTCCAAGGCCTTTAAAACAATGACCGTAGCGAGAAATCACAATACAACTCTAGTAAACCAACACATACCAAACCAATACAATATATATACAAATACAAGCGAGTCTAATGCGTTAGATGCACGAAATGTGTAGTCCACCTAGAAGGGGAGGAAAACAGGCAGTGCGAAATAATGATTAGACCCAGTCCGCCTTCAGAGGCACCTAACTAAAAGGAAGTCCAAGCCCTCCGAAGAGTGGAGCCTTGTGCTCAAAAGTACCTGCACACGCTGGTGCCAACGAGCAAAAAGGGGAGTCTCTTCGAGGGAATCAGGCAGTTCAGTTTGGTGCACAAATGAAGAAGAACAGAGTTCCGTGACTCAAGCGCAGCCTCCACTGTGGGCAGGAGCAGAGCGCGAGTACGGAAGGGCGTGCGGTTTTGACACAGCAGGGAAAAGCTATGGGCTCCTGCAGGAGGGCGACCAGTTCCTAGCTATGCTACTCACCGGTCCCCGATGCAAGCAGACCCAGGCTTCTCCGCGTCAGTTTCAGTGCTGGCAGGTTCAGGAGAGCAGGGGACATCTCGTCGTTGTGTAGATTCTGCAGCAGCAGAGTTGAGTTAAAGATGTCCCAAACGAAGTCAACCCGCACAGTTTATTACCACAGCAGGGCAACGGAGCGGCCGTGTGTATCTCAGCCAAATGTACACTACTCACTTCAGACCTGGGAACGCCAAGTGTACGAATCGTGTGAGAGTGACAAGGACTAGAAATACAACACAACCTGGCGGCGGTTACAGAGCAAGGCTCCTGGGTAGGCTGGTCAGTCTGCTGGATTGCCCAGAGACACTTCCGAAAGCTTACGTGCAGGAGATGGTGAAGATGCCGAGAATAGCTGCTCCCGCTATTCCAAGGGTCGAAGTACCAGTACAGGCCTTCTGGTTCGATCAGAGGTAGAAAGGGTTTCACAAAGCTACAGCAGTGCAGAGGAGCAGTCCTTCAGCGGGTCACCAGCGATTCCTCGGTTCAGCCTCGTGGTTGCAGGATACTTGGCTCCTGTATTCCTTTGTTCGTGAGAACTCAGGAGATCGACATGGTAGTGGCGTTTCCAGCCCCCTCTTATCCACGGTTCCCTTCGCGCCAAAACGGAGGGGACCCAATGGGAGATCCGCTCATCAACACTCACACCATACGTGGACCTATCACGGACCACGGTGGTCCCAGGCATTCACACCACCCTAGACTCTCTGGCACCTAGGATGTGTATTGGGACCAGACATCCCAGGCCACATCCGGGAGGCACACACAAGGCCTGTAGAAGCCTGCAAAAGCATCTGTGTTTCGCGGGAAAGTACATGCCCAAATAAGGAAGTCCCCGGGTTGGCTCGACCTGGGGAAGGTGAAGGGAGCAAGACGGTCAGCGGACAGGACAAAGGAGCCTCATTGTCTGGCCATTTTGGGAGCTAGGCCACCATTTTGGGCTAAGCGCGAGAAACGCGCTTAAAACGCCAAAAGGAGCTCAAAACACAAGAAACGATCGCTGCCACCATTCCCGTCTGTGATTCACTTGCACCGATCAGTTACAATCCAAAAAGAGTATCTAGGGCCTGTAGAAGGCTAGAGACCCAAGAGAGCAGTAACTTAGCTTACAGTGCCCTCTTGTGTCATGTTGCACGAAAGCCGCAACATGATAAAGAAACTACGGAAAACAGCGTTTCCCGGTACTGACTGTCTTAAGGGCATGTCAGTTTTCCCGTAAGAATGGAGCGAAAGCCCAGAGGAGTGCGGCAGAACGCTGCACTTCTCTGGCAAAGTCTAGATCATGGTGAAAACAACAGCAAAAAGTTTAGGGGTTGCCACATAGAAGGAAAATTACCCACAATTAAGAAATCTTTCCTAACAAATGACGTCATTAAGTGGGCGTAGATCTTGGATCATCCTCCATGTCCCTCCTTTTGCTTTTTTGATGGGTAAATGCATGTGTTACATGGGGAGTTTGAGGGTACTATTATCCCCTGTGTCAATAGTGCGTTGATTGTTTCCTTTATCCCTTCTTCTGCTTCCCGGGACAGGGGGTATTGTTTTACTCGGGGCAGTATGGCTCCAGGCTTAAGGTTAATTTTCACTGGAGTGACCCCGTGTAGTAGCCCTACGTCATGTGGACCTGCTGTCCATAACTGGCAGGGCACCGATTGCATGTCATCGTTGAAAAATGATGGTGGGGCCCCCACTACCGCCATGAGCTGTACTGGCACCTGTCTTTGCTGTATCATTATTTCACAAGGGGTCGCTATCTCCAGTATGATTTCTCCATCACTCTCTGAGTCTGTGAAAATCTCCTCTTCTGACAAATCTTGAAGTGCAATGTCAGCGTTTATGCACAACACTGTACGCCACTCCCACCCGTGTATGTCCATTGCAATTACAGCTTTTCTCTTGGCCGAGACTTGTACTGCATGTATGTCCAGTGACATGACCGTCCCTGGCACTATCTCTGGGAGGGCTATTGGACGAAAAACAAATTCTGCTGGCACCCTCCACTCCAGCTTTTTTAACTCTGGGACCACCCGGGCCAATGTTTTTAACCCATGGAGGAACATATCTGGGTCCACCTGTATGCCGCGGACCTCTGGGCATGTTGCTCGTGAATATATCACTAGCATTACACGCATGGAGCACATCCATGGGGTTGAGCAAACAATCCCTCCTCTTTTGGTAAATGAAATAGTCATGTTGAGCTTGCTGAGGAGGTCCCTCCCCAGTAGGTTGACAGGGGATTGCTCATAATACAATAGAGTGTTTTTCCCCCTACTGTTACATACAAATCTTCTGTGTAAGGAACTTCAACCACCACCCCAGAGAAACCCTGCATCTCCAATTTAAGATTAGATAGCGGAAACCGGCCTTCACATATACATGACTTCTCGGCTCCGGAATCTACCATCAAGATGAATTGCTGCCCCTATCAATAGTTCCTCAGTTGCATTGAAGGTTGTCGATAGGATTGGACACGCAAGTGCTCCCTGTGGGCTGTCCTATTCTGGGTGTCTTGTCGTTCCCCCTTGACTGAAAACATTACCTGACACTACCGCTACTCCTCCATATGGGCCAGGTGCGCCATTCGGTGTCGTGGTGAAGGGGTTGTTTTGTGTGTAGGGGAGGTGTTCATTACTTTTTGGGTGTTGTTGAACATTATGTGGTCGTTCCCTATTTTGCTCTTGCCCTCTGTATTATTGCTGTTCTCTCCCCCTGTCCCGGGGCAATCCGTAGGGGCTACCTGGATGGGGTGCCCGCAATACTGATCATCTTGGCAGGCTGGGTTTGGTCTGCTTCTACACTCGCGTGAGAAATGTCCCCACCTCCCACAATTCCTCCATAACCTCGACCACCCCCTCTTCGTCCTCTGTACCCACCTCGTCCTCCGCGGGGAGCCCACACTTGCCACTGCTGCCCTCCGTAGTCCTCCTGTCCATTCCACTTTTTTTGCCCGTTGTCTGCCCAATTTGCAGCCATCCTCCCCTGTATCGCTACCAATCCCTCCTCCTCCTCTGCATCTCTATCGTGGGGGAGTGCTGCTACAGCTGCAGCGACCTTCACTAGTTTCGTTTGTATTAGTTTAGCTTCATCTGCCAGCCTTTTTTGTACCACCTCCTTCTCCCTTTCTTTGATTCTTTTGCAATGGTGAACTATTATGCTCTGTATTTCTGGCCATCCCTTCGCCTCAATCCCTGCTATTTTATCAAGTGCTTTTTGGACTTCTTTCGGGAGCCCCCTCTTTATTATGAAGTAAAATAAGGATGTTGATTGGTCATATGGCGTACCCGTTTCAGCTCTCCACATCTCCTGCACTCTGAAAATGTAATCCATAGCCTCTTCCCCATCATTCATGGTGCATTGCATCACTGACTGTAAATCTGGCGTGTCCGGGAATGTTTCCCTCAACGCGTCCCAAACTCGCGCTCGCACTGTATTGAAAGCAGCGCCATCATGTCTGTCACTGTCCAATGTTATTTCCTGGAAACCCGCTTTTGCCCATACCCGGTCTGATTGGTCACCTACTGCTGATACAAGTAAACTCTTGACATCTCCTATGGCCATGGGTACTCCCGCGGTTTGCTTCTCGAAGGCATATATCCACTTACTGGCTCCTCCGGATAGTGAGGGCAATGATTTTAGTAAATTAGCCTTCTCCATTTGTGCCCAGTGTATGTAATTTGGTCTTCCCGCCCCCGATGTATCAGTGGGAGTTGTAGGCATCCCTTGCTTCCTCTCCCAATACTCACCTTTCACCCTTTCTTTCCCACCAGGGCCATCCTTCCCATCCTGTTCCTTAATCTCCCTGTCCATTCTTGTTCCATTGCTCTTCCCAATGGTGTCTCTCCAAACTCCACTAAATCACCCCCTGTGGCTATCCCAAATCTCCCAGCTTCTTGCTCGTCCTCTTCTATATCACACCTTAGCTCTTCTCTCCCTTCGTCCGCCACTTCTTCCCCCTCTGCACTCCCTCCAAGGTTGTGTACTCCCAGTTCTGCTATCCTTATGGGCTCCTCCTGTATCCTGAATAGTATCTCCCCCTTTTTCCACCCCTCCTCATTTGATTTATCTACGGTGTGTGATCGGGACAATCGCTCTGATCTTGTTGTGCCTGGCTCACTTTGTTCACATATGTGTTGGATCCTTGATAGCTCTTCTCTAGCTATTGAGAGTCGTGTATCTAAGTCTTCTGTTAGTTTACATATGTTCACTGATGGCGTACTCGCCTGCCCATTTGTTCGGGGGCAATCATATGGTGGTGGTGCTGTTGGTCATGCGGTGGGAGCAGGGGTGCTGATGGGCACATATGTGGGGTCACTATAACCTTCAGCAGGTGCAGGCTTATTAAAGAGTGGGTACAATCGGGTTACCTCTACCGATCCCTCTTTTCCCCGTCCTCCTTACCACCTTCTGCTCTTGCTGATGGGGTGGCAGTGAGGGCAGGTTGATCGAGTGTGGTGTCTATTTTCTTCGGTGGGGGTATTTCCTCGAATAATCGCCACAGATCTAGTATTTCTCTCCTGTTATGAAAATGTTTTCCTTTGTATTTTAGGAATATGCAGGTGGCCACAATATCCAGAACGCTCTTATCAAAGGACCCTCCTTGTGGCCAAACCTGGGGGAGACCCTCCCCCTTCAGCTCCGTGACCCACTGGTCATGGTACTTAGTTATTCTTTCTGCATGTCCCGGTAAACTTTTACAAATGTGTGCTAAGGGTGTCTCCGCTCCCATTTTTAGACCTGTGTTACTCTATTCTCTTGAGTCAATCTCCTCTATCACTATACGTGTGTAGCTGTGTATGTGGGGCTCTACTCACTGTCAGTTCCTAACGATCAACTTATACTTTTACTCAAACAAAAACATTTCTTTGTCAAATCTTACCAGGTCACACTTACATTGGCCACATCACCTGGAAATCACTTAAATCAGTATTAATATATAGAGACAATCGATTGCAAAAAACCATAAACACACAATGTGCACAACATACGACAGACATTCATCATACTTATACACGCATAGCATTTACCCTCCCTGCCTGGCCCTTCGCCTTTCCCTACGGTGACACCCCCTAACCCTCACACAGGTTCTTTTGTTTATATATATATGTATATATATATATATATTTTTTTTTTATTCCCTTATGCGGACCTTGTTTTACCCCAAATAAGAAGAATAAGAGAAAGAAAGGCTAGTTCTAACGTATTTACTGTGTCTCTTTACTTAGACACCCTCAATTTATTTTTCCATTGTTTTACTTATTCCCAGCACTAGTCGAGATAGCAGTACGTGGCGACGCCTTCTACCCCCTTGCAGAGTTAGGTTCCCGTCCTCTTTTCCCTTTTTCACTTTTATATCCTAATGGCCATATGCAAAGAAAGAGAAAGTATTAGAAATTGAAAGTCCCCTCTATGTCCCCAACTTATTTCCCCTTGTTCTCTCGATTATTTCCCCTTTTAGTATCGCTCGCACTTAATACTCACGTGCCTGTCTTGATCTGAGACTCTCCCGACTTGGTCCGTCCAAGTGGCGCGGCCTCGCACTCAATGGCCCCACCCGGCTCTGGCGAGCGGCAGTAAGGGTTTTTTCAAACGGGACCCGTACCCACTCGCCCTAACTGCGTGTGCACGTTTCTGCGTACCAGTTGCCGTAGGTGGGTGGCTCTGTTGAGCGGGCGTGCCGTGTGTCTCCACTGCGACCGGGGCCATCTCGTGCCAAGGGGACAATTATTAAAATATATCACATCTATGGGGTCACCACTGAATGTAAGCGTCCCCCAAAAACGCACCCCCCGCAGTGAGAGGCAATGACAGACACACCCCAGGAGGGAATGAGACCAAGACCAAGTGCGGGTGAGATCAAAAGGGTTTTTATCTAAACCAATATAGGGCATGCAAAGGACTCTGAAGACTCTGAGAGCGCTCTGCCTGACAATAGCAAATACAGTCCTACTTATTACAGAACTATGTCACGCATGACACAAGCTATAGGGGGCACATAGTTTTAGGGATTGGGTGGTGATGGCTAGGTGGTGTACTTTGTATACAGTTGCTTCTCCAGGATTGGCGGACGTCCGTGCGTTGCCACGTGGGGTGGATGGGTCAGCTGGGCTCATCGGGGTGGAGTGCTGGACCAGACATGACTTGTAGTGATGATAAGTGGCGATTCTGATACTTTGCCCTTGTGGCCAAACATTCACATTCATTCATCATACTATACAATTTCAGTTGTCTTGTAACTCTTGCAATACATTGACCTCAGATCGAGAATGAGACAGGGACATTGATATATAATAAGAAGTGCCCCAATACATCTGTTGTAAGGACACCTTAGGTTCAAATATGTTAATCCCATGAGTCCATGTGTGGGGTCAGGGGCACAGGACGGGTTACTTGATCGTCCTGTCGGTGAGGGATGGTATTATGATCTGTTGGTACAGGGGTGGGCGCCCCCCTTCGAGGGCCATTAACTTGGGGTGAACTGGGATACCAATGGGCGGTGGGGGGATGTAACCGGTGCCCGGGAGATGGTGGGATTTAGGACCAGGTAGCTCGTAATTCATAGAGTCAGGCTGTGGCGGCCTCTTGACATGGGGAAGGTGGATGCTTGAAGCGGGTCCAGCAAGATTGGGAGGGGAGGCGAGGCTGTGCTCTCTCCGCCCTCTACAGCTAATCCAGAACAGGACTGCGAGACTGGTCCTTGGCCTCAAGCCCTGGGATCGTATCTCTCCAGCCTTGAAATCCCTTCATTGGCTCCCAGTGGATGCAAGGATTACACTTAAAACCCTCTGCATTGTCCACAAGGCTTTCTGGGGCCCGGGTCCAATATACCTTCAACTATCTCTCCGTTAATAACTCCCCTCTCGAGCCCTTCGCTCCTCTGCTTCTAACTCCCTCAGGGTTAGTCGTTTTGCAAAAAAACGAGCTGGGGGTAGATCCCTGTCTTCGGCTGGTGCCTCCCTTTGGAACAGCCTCCCGGCCACCTTGAAACTTGAGGAAAAACATCTTTGGTTCTGGAAACTTCTCAAGACCTTCCTCTTTGCCTCTGCCTTTGCCCCCCTTCTCCCCTGTTGATCTGCTTCTTCTCATGGCATTGTGAACCTGGCCACCCTCTGTTCTTTCGGGCCCAGGTATCTGCTCACCCTGCCACCCTCCTGCACTGCCTCCAGGCCACCATCTGCACTAGGGTTCTGTATCTGTACCCATACAGTCCCCCTCCCATGTTTCATCTGCACTTATCAGATATACCTTTCTGACTAACTTTCACCTGCCACTTTCTGGCTGCACTACAATGGTTTAAATCCCTTATTTATTATTTATTCTATTTAATTTGTATTTGTTTTTCTCTCCACTGCTTCGCACTTTTCCCCCATTTTCCTTTCCCATGCACTTGCGCTTTCTTAAATGTCACTGGGCCTAGTAAGATCGCAGTTTTTTCTGTTTTTTCTCTCCCTTGTTCCCCTCCCTTTTTGCCTGGTCGCGCTCTGAAACACTTGTGTACGAGCGCGATATAAATAAAATATCATTTCATTTCATTTCATTTGCTGTTCGAACACCAGCTATCCCTGGCGAGCCTGGGAGGGAGGAGGGGGGAGACGACCTTACAGCTCTGAGCCTGTCTCCCTGCACGGGGCAGTGTATCGTACCATTGGCAAGGGGCAGGTGGCAACACTTGGGGGCTTCTGGGTTGTGCACATTTATCTACATTAGTGAGACTATAAGGTGGGTGACTTTGTCATTTGGCACAATTTCATAACAACAGTTGACTTACGAACATGAGGTAGTGTTAGATTGGTTGGTGAGCAAAAGAGGGTAACACATATTATACCATGATACAGTCTGGCTCCAGTCCCTTGGTGGACCTACATATATTTCAGCGGTTCATTATTACACTATGTACAGGGGCTGTCAAAAAGCTATCACATATCATATGGCCACTCTTTTACACAATAGCAGCAAACGTTAGTCAACGCGACTAATATCACAAAAATGGTTACCACACAATACAAGGTGCCTCTGGGGTGAGGGGTGCCACACAGTCCAACTTAGAGGGCTTGGTACAGGGTCAGGGCATGCAGGATTGGGCTGGTTTCGGTTGCTTCCTAATGAGCTTTGTCACGACTGGGACAATGATGTACTGAGGAAGGTAAAACGATACAGTGTTTATTTTGTTGTTTGTTCGTGTCTGGTCTCATGAGAACAAGCTCTCAGCGGATCTACCATGAGGTGGAGGCCGGGGGGAAGTACAGGCCTCTCTGAACGCAGTCAAGCAGGGGTCAGGCTGTAGCTTCCTATGTGAGCACGTTGTTCTGCCTGTGTTAGGTTTTAGCACCTTTGACAAAATGGAGTTATCTAGTATAAAATGATGCCTGTGTTGTGCCATATATGTGGTCGTGCAGCCTCACATGTCGATCCGCAGCCACCTTGCCTCCTGGGCCCTGCGGTGCGGGGGCTGCCGACGAGTCATGAGTCTTCACCTGGGTAGGAGATGTAGGCTAAAGGGGGGTCCTATCGAACTGCCCTCCCCTATACTGGCTACGACTGAAGTCTAGAATTTAGCATAAACTACCCTGCTTAGTCAACAAAGCAATGTATGGCTTTAAGCCTATTAATTTGTAAAAGAAAACTATGGGCTGTTCCACTAAATTGAGTTAATGTCTCTACCGATGAACTCCTGAAACCCCCTTATTACCATTTGTTCCAAACCAGGGTAAGGAGGCTGTCCCGTCAGGCCACCAAACTCTGAAATTCCCATTCTCTAAAGTTACCAATTTATATGAGTTTTAAACTAGAAATAGAAATAAAAGTATGTTGACCATCTAAGGTTCAGAGGTTCATATGTAATGTGACACGTAATGATGCGAATCGCTACTACCTGCTCTCTTGATCGTTTCCTTGAAATCACAGGGCATTTAGCATCTGCTGGAACTTTCTAACCTCCTGCCAATCTGCCTGAGTAATGGGATTGTGCTGGTTTCTGGTCGGTACAATCCTCCCAACCCTCCTTTGAAATGAGGGCAGTAACTCATATTTTATCTGCTGGCAGAAGTAAACGCAGCTCTTGGACAGGAGCAGAGGGGAGAACCGTACCAGCTATAGTGCTGTACTTCCTGGCCAAGGTGGAATTTAACTTGGCACACTCTGCAGAATTGGGAAGGCAGTGACAGGGAGAACTACGTGAATCGTTCCTTATTTATTTATTTTCTTTATTTAGGGGTTTTGTCAAGCACAACACAGCACAGTATTGGAAAATAATTCTGAACACTAGTACTACATGAAAAGCAACAACTACTGTTTTACACAGATGGTCAGAATCCAACTGATTGCTAGGGAAATTCCCCCAAGTATTCCTCTGTCACTACGCCACGAAAGGTAGACCTCAGTCGAAGGCCAGGGTAATCAGCTCAAATACTAAAAGCTTTCTGAAGCAAACCTAGTTATGGACTGCTCTTAGGTCGATATTGAGAGTGCGGGGTCTTGTCTTCCTAGAGTGCGGCATCCATATTTAAGCCACATGCATGAACATTGATTGATTAAGGGTGTCTCAGTTGAGTAGAGGTTTATGGCTGGTGTGGCGTGTGGGCCAATGTCTAAAGGTATACTGACAGTTTTCTCCAGGAAGCATTGGGCATGGTGAAGGGTGAATTGAATTTAACCTTTACTGAACTCACAGCCAGAGCAATGTTATCAAGACTGATTTGAAATGATCTTGCTTCTGGAGGTTCAGGCAGAATCTGGCTACTTAATTTTTAAATGCTTGGAGATTGCTGGTAAGTTTTCGACAGAGCCCTGCATGGAAAACATTACAATAGTCTAGGTGTGCCATTTCAAGGGCGCTTTTCAGTTTTACACATTGATCCGTTTGGAGAAATGGGAGGATTGTCCTCATTGAGATCTGTTGGATATTGACGCTCATAACTACCAACTGATGTGGGATAGGGAGGTTACATTGTGAAAGAATTAGTCAAATACGAATTAGACACATTTTGTTTGATCGAATTTGTATGCAAATATAAGTTGGTGGGTGGGAAATCGTAATAATAAAGATAGGGGGAAGTGGGGTTCAGGGGTCCTCTCCCCACATATATTTGCAGCAAAATTGAAATAAAGAAAAAAAAAGTGATGAAATTGTATTTTCTGAATTGTTTTTGATGTACTCAGATAGAACCATTGATATGAGGGCTGAAGGGGTGGTGTGCATGACATATCACCCCCAGATGTCTTTGCCCCCAAGGAGATGGTTGGGGGTTTCCCAGCCTAGATGGCCTGAAGCAGAGGACTGAGTTGCATTAAGTCCCACCCTGTACCCAAATCTCTGATTTAGAGCCACTGAGGCAAAGCACATTCTCCCTCATCCCATGGTGAATGTGACTGAGGCAACTACTAATTTTTGATCATGACCTGAGCTTGTTCTCAAGTGAGATGAGATTGTAGGTATAAGTTGCATACATTTAAAAGTGGAACTGATGTTCATTGATGATCTGAGCAAGATGACACAAGTGAATATTGAGTGGACGAGGAGACAATGCAGACCCCTGGGGCACTCCACACGCCACTCCTTCGTGATGACAATTCTATAAACACAACCCAAATATGTAGGGTTTAGTTCTTAATTAAAGCATTTTGCTCTAAGGCTAAGCCAGTCCCTGAAACCCAATGTGTTAGTCTCCTCACCAATTCGGATTGGTCTACTGTATTGCAGGCCATAAAATAGTTGAGGAGGATCCACTGTTGATCCTCATACATTGATACGAGCAGTTTAATTCTGACATTGGATAGCAATTCTTCCATACTTGCCATTTGTCTGAAGCCCGATTGATGATCATGCTTTTAGTTCGGTGTACTATTGAGCATGTTTGGGTCATTGCTTTTTTTAAGAAGATTCTCCTGCATTAAGGTAGGTTAAATATTCGTTGATAGTTGGTATGTATCTGAGGACCTGCCATAGATTTCTTCATGAGAGCTGGAGCAACCCCTTTAGGAGAGGAGTATGTAGCACTTAAGTGATGTGTTCATCGAGTGTAGGGAGGAATTGCCTCATGTGGGCTGCGGAAGAAGTTCCTACAGGCAGATCTGACTTTCATTTGATGCGTCAGAATTAAAACGTCCTGTCCTACCAGTGATTTGAAGGTGGTGAATGTTGGTGAAAGGAGAAAGGAGATGATGGGATGGTGTGTGGATGTTTCAGTCTTGTTTATGGTGCCTAAGCAAAAACAAAGAGGTGATGGCTGGAAGGTTTAGTATGCATCTTAACCTCGGGCATTGCTCTGGACAACCCTCCAGACCATCGTTCTTCGCCTGCCAAGCCATTACAGAAGGGGAAAGACTGTATGCAAATCAGGTTTGGTCCTGCCCCAAAAGGGGTAGTCCAGCCCAAACTGCTAGGTCACATCCCTTCTGCACAAGAACACAAGCATCCCCAGACATGTTATAGCCTTGTGACAGATATTGATGAAAAATCATCAGGTGGCCATCACATTGTTGTTGGGCAGCACGCAGAGAATTGTTAAATGTTTCTGTGTGGATCAGTTCATTGAATATTTGTACAATCTGTATACCGTTCTTAGGGATTTCATTAGTAGGCTTAGCGAGTTATGAATTGTTCAGTCCTTTCAATGTTCTGTGTCTTGTTTTTTGCATCATATTTTGAATGATTCAGACATCTATGTACTCCACTGCCTCTCCAGCTAGCGGCTTTCCCTTTTAGCTCCGCCTCTTCTTCATTTCGTGGCCAGATGTGATCTCGTGTTGAAGCCTCATTGATCTGAGAGGGGACAACTGGTTGAGTATTTCTGTAAAATTCCTTTACAGTTCATCCTGCAGAGCCTCTGGATCAGAGGCGGCAGGTGGATTGCCCTTGATGCTTCAAATATATCTATACTTATGTTGTTGAACAGTAAGGTGAGCATATGTCGCGCGAAGCTCCCAGCACATGGCAGGGGATAGCACAGCGGGCTTGACAGGTAGTGGGTGATGAGACATCAGGTCAAACATCTGCTCCGCCTTGTGCGCTAACACTCTAGCCCTTGCAGGGCAGTGGCACACAAAGCAGGAATTGCATGCCCCCAAGAGAATATTTGTAATCAGCTAGCTGGAGAGGCACACACACACAAGCACACACATGGTGTGACCATTCAACGCTAATTTACTATCTTTGTTGTGGTATAACGGGGGATTATCAATGGTAGAGCCAGTAGACTGTAGTGTTGTATGTGTTTTGGTGTTCAGGGAGGGACCCAGCTCTTGTGTTGTCTTTTGAGGGGTGGAGGTAAGCGGAAACTTTACTTATGCTCGTCTTTGTATCTTTATAGTTCATAGGGATGAGATCATGCCCTGTACCAACAGGTGACCACCTCAAAGGCATTTGTTGTGTCCAACAAAGGAAGATGAAGGTTTGAGGTGGCGGTTGGAGGTTGAAAGCGGCGATCTACAAGTTGCGTAGCACTTTTTGCACAAGGCACAATAGCTCACAGAGCTGTCTATGTGTAATTAGAACCTGTGATCAGTAGGCCACATACAGAGCTCGTTAGCAAGCACATTTGTCGGTTGTATGTCATTATTTCGATTTTTGTCGGTTGCCTAACCAAAAGACCGATTTTTTCCAGCTCATTTTAGGTGGCCTATAAAAATTGAAATAATGACCCCACCCCGCTGCTCCCCTCCCCTAACCCCACTCCCTCACCTAACCCCACACCCTCACCCCCACTTCCACCTCCCACCCTCTCTTCCAGTTTTTAGTACAAATCGGGAGGTTTCACCCCCGAATCCTCCTCCCAGCCCCTTCCACCTCCCTCCCTTCCCAAGCCCCCCCGCCAAAAACGCACACAAACACACTTACACGTACTCCCCACACATACACAAACACATTCAAACTTCCTTGTGTCTGCTTCCGGGTCCTGGAGTGCATGTCAGCCCCTGCGCGCACTCGTGTGCATCGCATGGGTTGACAGTTCGATTTAGAAAGGCCACTCTGTGCGGTCACAGACCAGTCTTTCTAAATAGATTTTTTTTTGTTTTCGTTTAAAAAAAAAAAAAGGTCTTTAGACCTAATACCCATTTGTCCTGAAAGCTATCTTACTGTGAATCAAGAGGGTCGGGCTCATGGTGCAAATTAATCCCTACATGTAGGACATTATCCTGCTAAGCTACCTAACTCTGATGGATATCATTAGCTGAAGGAGATGAGCCATGTGGTACATCTCGTTGTAATAGTATGCCAGAGGAAGAGGTTTACATTTTAAATGTTATTTGTGATAAAACGTAATCAAAGGGGGAAACAGTGGTTGCTTGTTAAACATCTTTCAGAAATGTCTGTCCCCGATCCCATCAGTCCTTTTCAGCTACCCTTTCCCCTCCACCATCACCAAAGCTCCTAAACACCCCAGCCAAATCCAGAGGGCTACCAGTTCTTTTTTTACATTTCAAAAACAGGCAAGTATGATGTTGACAGATTATTTTGGTAGGTGCGTCTATTGATCTCAAAGGAGATTACTTTTTTGGATGATGGAGGTTTTCTTGGCGTGCAAAACCATACGGCCTCACGTTCCATATGATGTAGAGTAAAATATGTGCATAAACATTTTACGCATTCATTTTGCTTGACGCCATATTTTCATTTATTTGAATGGCCTAGATGGGGCATGGATTGTAATGTATGATTCTGCCTTCCCTTTCCTCTCCACCGTGCAAATACTCCAGCATTAACACCACCAGGACATTTTAATGCTGCCGTAAACGCTGTGGGTTCGTATCTGATCCGCCTTCTTTTTATTCAAACAAAAAGCCTGTAAATGGCTGGCGGCATTTATTCATTTTTCAAGGCGGATTGCAAAAAGGTCGTAAAGGCGAGTACATCTCCACTCTACACCTGCTTTTTGCACTTCCACCTGCAAATGATGACAATTACGTGGTGGGGACCTATTTGTAACTTAGTGCAAACTTAACAGGCCCCACTCCGTAATTTATGAAAAACTCGAACATGAGCCCCAGTGTGTAATGTGTAATGGAACGTGCCATCCGACTATAATAATTCGTTATTACATGGGGGGGAGGGGATATAGCCAACGTTTTGGATGTTCTTACCCTGTAATGAACAGGTTTTACTATCACTTTAACTCAACCAAACTCATTTGATCAGCCTCAAAATGATAAGCCGGTGTGTATCGCCAGCTGGGCTTTAGGCGGGAAACCTGTGGATTGTGCAGGGACCTCTAAAGCAGTGTTTGCGGGCTATGTGATATAGCGTACAGGGATGTCATTTCACCAAATTTCAGGAGTAGCAGAAGTGACATTACACGACCCTTGACCTCTGGTGACATCACCGGAAGTGATGTCATTTGACCCGCCCCAAAATGACATCACGGGAAGCAATGGAACACAACCTTTCACCCCACGACAAAACAGTGCTTGTAGAGTACACTACGAAAAATAGGGTTAGGATATCACTGTAAAGTGCTATACATGTCATACAAGAATGGATCGCCATATGTATCATTAATAACAGTGCGTATAGGCCCATATTTCCAAATCACTATGAATGCAAGCAGACGTCCAAGGCCAAACGATAATGATGTGTTACTATATAGCACTTACGCTTAAGCGGTTCATATAGAACAAACATACATACAATATCACCCAACCTGTGTTGGTACTAATTTATCAACCTCAGTGGGGTGAAAGGCTGAGTTGACCCTGCAGGTAGTCGAACCTGCAACCTGCAGATCGCACATACATTGCAGCAGCCAGCGCTCAACCGCCTGAGCGATCGTTCCGAGCCATTAGAAAACCAGCCACTCCAGAAACAAAGAGCCACATGCTGCTGGCCACAGCCCATGAGCCTCAATGTAAAAGGCCACCACTAAATGACGTCCATGATAGCTTATCTCGCTAACTTTACAGGTAAAAAAAAAACTTAAGACAAGTGCTGTGCTTTTTTTGGGCCTGCTGCGGAATTTATTTTGCTGGCAGGCATCCCAGCAGGCGTGCACCAGCACACACATCTGTATACTAGCTGAGCTTCTCATGAGGAAACGCTGTCCGGAGGTTCCATGAATCAGTCCAAAGGAACTCGGCGGCGGCGGAGGCAGCAAAGCAGTGTCCGGGAAAAGGAACGCTGAGTAAGAGACACGAGGGCGATTCCAAGAGTGTCGCGGGACATATGTACTCGGAGAAAGTATACTATGCAGAATAATGTATCCCCTTTAGAAGCACATTTTAAATCACCATGGAGTTGTGTTCATTTTAAGTCCGAGGAATCAGGCGGCTTTTATTTATTATACCATTGGAGTGCATTATGTATAATGAGAATTCACCCTTTGAAGAAATTCATAGACCCTTGAAGTGATAACATTTTTATAATTAGTTATACAGGCTTAATACTGGCGAGGTTTCTAAAGGAAGACTCGGGATTAGAACCTGTGTTTCCCTGCATCATCTTGCATCAAAGAGGAGTGCGTTGCCACTGAGCTATACTACCCAAAGCAAATAGTTGGGAAACCTATCTAATGGTTTTGGAAAGGGCAGACATTGCACCGTGTTTCTTCCACAGGAAGGATGAGCCCTGAGAGTTGAAACCATCTCTCAAGATCTTCGATTTTTGCGCCAGTAAGAATTGTCTGACAACACCAGCGACTGGAGGTTTATAATATACTCACCCAGGTGTGATGCCAGCATTACAGGAAGTTATATGAGATGAAGTGCCCCTTACTGTAGGTTCCAATGATCTTCACCAAGGAATACCGTGCCCAAAGAGAAGCATACGCCCAAAAGCTGAGGTCCTCTATAAAGGCGCGGAACTCTGAGGTGACTTGCAATATCATGTTTATGTGTTGTTGGGGGTATTATATTCCTTGTAATACATGGCCACACTCAGTCACGCCCTTTAGTTCCTGGCCTCTTGCTTAACCTAGTATAAGGGATCTTCCATTTGTGGATCCATATACCCAATGCAGAATCTGTTGGGATTTTTAAAAGCTAATGTGCAGCTGCTAATGAGTTGCAGAACATTAATTTAAGCCATTTAATAAAATGCACAGAAAAAACGTTTGTATTTTGTGCTTTAAAATGAGTAAGAGCATTTGCATTCTTTCTCACATGTGTTACAGTCTACCAGTGCAAACATTAAACATTCAACCATAAACAGTTCTTTGTCAATTAATAGCTGTAAAGTGTCACAGAAAACTATTATACAAGCAAGGAAATTGAATAGCTTGTCACAGATTTCATTAAGTGCTTCAGTGACATCTGGAATTCTGCTCTGTGCTGGCTAAAGTAGCGGGCACATCACAACTGAAGTGCAATAACTGATAACAGAGCCACAGTGGTGTCATGTTCTGATTACAGGTCACTTATGATGTCAAAACTAGCCTCTAATAAGACAATTATTTCTAGGCTTTATACAGGTACTGCAGACGGCTATGTATTATAAGAACATGATTTGCACACTTTTCTATAGATATTACAGACTATCATATATTACTTTGGGTTGGATAAAGTACACCTTGCCATATGTTATATGGATATTGCAAGTCATAGAGGACATTATTTAACAAACAACGGAATGGGGCAGAAGGCTGAATTAATTTATAAGGCCATGTAACTCTGAGGTGACTTGCAATATCCTTTTTAACGTACAGTACAGAGCAATTTATACCTTATAACACATGGCTATACACTGTTGAACCCCTTTGATAACTGGCCTATTGTTTGTTTAATCTAAGGTACATTTTCTTCCCTTTGCCACAGGAAGTTGTTTTTCGAAAAAATGGAACCTGGAAAGCTCTTGTAATTTTGGGGCCGATTCAAGGAACAAATGTGCGCCGAAAATCCCAGCGCAAGCAGGCGCAAGTTGGCGCAAGCGTGAGAAAGCAAGCGCACGCGCACGTGTGCGATTCAAGGAAGGCGCTGCGCTTGTTACCCACTGGTTGTGCGCCAAATCCTTGCATGGCACACGCGGGCACACACATCATCAAACGGCGTGCGCTACACGCACAGCAAAAGCGCACATAGCGTGGCGCACACAACAAAAGTGGGCGGAACAGTGGGCATAACACGCAGAATGGGGAATAACGCGTGAAAAAGAAGGCGTAACTGGGGAAGTACTGCAGGGAACTACACGGAACGCCCATACGCATGCAAACAACCCGTATTCATGGATTCGAAAACGGGAAACCCGCGCACGGCAAAAGACACGCACAGGCGTCAACGCGTCTGCCACACGAAGGCAGGCAGAAGCGTCCCCGCACACAGTATTAAAGTGCGCGCAAACAACAAACACGTATATACAGCTACGATGAATGCCCCATTTGTCGCAACACTGATCGTGGGACACCGCAGGAGGAGGAGAATAACCAGGGCACGCATTTTTTCACCAAGCCTTTTTGGGATGCCTGACGACCAGGTCTATGGCAGGTATAGGTTTCCACCCCGTATCATCATAGACCTGGTCAGGGAGTGGTAAGATGACCTTACATCCCCCACCCTCTGCTCCCAAGCATTGAGCCCCTTGGAGAAGGTGCTCAATGCCCTGCATTTTTTGGCCACTGGGTCTTTTCAGCGGAATACTGCCATAGTGGGGGGGGTCTCACAGGCCACGTAGTCACGCTGCCTACACCAAGTCTTGGCAATCATGACAGCGCGCCCCTCAGTCCGCAGGCACATATACATGCCCAGAACACCCGCAGAAAGGCAGGCAGTTGTCCAGGACTTTTACAGGGTGGCACACTTCCCCAAAGTGCTTGGTGCCATAGATTGCACCCATGTGGCCCCTCGTCCACCTAGGGCCACTGAGCACATCTACCGAAACCGCAAGCACTGGCATTCCATCAACGTACAGGGGTTTTGCGATGCAAAGGGAATCATCACCTCTGTCTATGCAAACTACCCTGGCTCCACCCATGACAGTTTCATATACAGAATGTCCGCCCTGAGCCGGGCCCTGGAAGCTGGGCAGCATGGCGACACATGGCTCCTAGGTGAGTACAAATGCCCGTGCACATGCATTCATGTCACACACACACACAAATACACAAACCCCAATAATCACAACCATTGTCACCTCTCCAGGGGACAGTGCCTACCCTCTGAGCAGCCACATGATGACGCCAATCCGGAACCCCACCACACCACCCCAGGTAAAATACAACGCCGCCCATATTGCAACCATGGCCATAGTGGAGCGCACATTCGGAGTGCTCAAGTCACGCTTCCGCTCCCTTGCCTGCTCTGGCGGGCAGCTACTCTATGCACCCCCAGTAGTGTGCAGGATCATTGTTGCAGCATGTGTCCTGCACAATGTTGCAACACAGCAGGGCGTACCGGTGGACATGGTGGTGCCCCCACATCCCCAACCACAGGCACAGGCACTGCACATGGGAGGGGATAGGGCACGTGGCGAGGAAGCCCGGACCCAGATTGTGGCCACATTTTTCACCTAAACTCCCAACCCTGTGGAGTGCACACAGGCCTGGCACATACCAGGTGACAATCGATAATGACAAAGAGACAGTCAACTGTCACAACTTTACCACCCTGAGATTGTTGCCATGGAATTTCCACATTGTGTGCATCCCTAGCTACTTAAACACAAGCAATCCTGTGTGACCAAAAGGCACACATGCAAGGTGTGAATCACACAGACCTGCAAAAAAGTCCATGACTATCACTGGTATGTCACTCAAACCCTCCCAAACCACAACATGACATAGCAAGCAATAGCCATACACCAACACATTACCAATAAGGTACACATTGCCATGTGAAAAATGTAAATTGGCATCAGGCAATGATGCCTGACATGGAATCAGATGAAATGACTGACCAACAACCTCCCACCCAAAATAAGTCATACCCAAATGCATTCCGAAAGTTGTAGTTGTAACATAACAATGAATGCCTGTCTACATGCACAATGTGCATTGCAAAATCAACACTGCAGCTTCTGTGTGCTGTGTCCACCTCCTGCAACACACTGCTCAGTGCACAGCACAGTGAACAGCCATTGTGTGTGATGCACACCCTGAGCATCACATCTAAGCGACAAACTACATCAAAAAAGCAAATTAGGCATGTACAGGATCCACAATTGTTCATAGAACATGTGCTGCAGGGACACAGTGGGCACCAGAAGGCAAACAGAGTGTACACGTGGACATGGAAGGGTGGTTGTAGATGTAGTGGATAATAGTGTGAGTGTGTGGGTCCGTAGGGACATGCACTCAACATATGCATGTGCAATCAAGTGACCATCAGTGTCCTCTACACATCACATGTGAACATTCACCATGTGTACACCCCAGCATGTCAAACCACCACTATCCCCTCACACCTTAAAGGTAAACACAACACATGAACAGGTATTGATCAGCAGAATACATCATGTACATAGGATACCACAATTACAATGTCAGGGTGCCCATCACACTGCAGGGCAAGGCAACTATCAACAACAAAACACCCCCCCCTCACAAATCACCACGACCCACTGAACAACTGCACCTGGGTTATTCAGCCTCATCCTTTAATTTCACCTTGCCACAGGATCACCCTTCCCCTTTGTCACCATCTCCCACCTTGTGTGTAAAAAGTTGCCAGCACCCTCAGAGTCCACCTTGATTTGCAAAAGCACCAAATCCAAGAGAACTCAAAGCAGGCCAACACAGAAGCCAAGCAAATAGCCTGCAGGCAGGAAAACAAACCAGAACAGCCTCCAGTAGATGACTTGAAGTAGCAGTATGCCACAAAGGCCAAGTACTACCACAATGATGTTAACAACCAAGGAAGCACAGTAAAACAATGTCACAACAGGATGTGTACCATGTGTGGTACATAACATAGAATGATGCACCATGAACGGATGTGTACTGTCACAGCTCCCGTGTACAGGTGCAGGAGTGGCACGAACCAACCACCCTCACTGTGGTCTGGGTGCCTGCAAGGTCAAACTCACACAGGCCTCTGAGAGCCTGGTGGGGAAGGAGGGTCAGGGATATGCAGGTTGGACAGGCATTGGCATACTGGATAACCGGAATGAGGGGCAGGAGAGGGGAGTAGGATTGACACGGGAAAGTAGGGAATGCACAAAACTGTACTACTCACATTAACACATACACAATTAGACCAAACTTGTTCATCATGCACATAGGAGCAAATTACTCAAATGGAAGTCAAAGAGAAACTTATCTCTGGGGTGAGTGCTGGCCTCCTGCCTGCGCACTCTCATGGCCGGTAACAGGAGCAGTTCAATGCTGCAAAGAGAGCCACAGTTAATAATCTGTGCATGCCCAAAACACACAAACACACCACCAAATATGGCCCAAAGTAACAAACTACTCTACAAACAGACAATCTTGTGTGGCTGCTTCGTACCCATACGTAACATTACCCCTGTGATGGTTCATACACAGTCAATGCAGTAAGTCAGGCACCGCTGGGTGCGTGGCAAATGGAACAACAATGTGTCACGATTCACACAACATGCAATGTTCCCTGGGTAAGCAGACAGACGCTTATAGCAAAGTATGACTTCAGAACAAGTCGTGTACCACCATGACCAAAATAAAGTAGGCAGTGCATGTTGCAAATTCCACTCGGAAATGAAATGCACTGCACCCGAGTATGTCCATTGCTGTCTGTCCCTGTGAGCTGCTTCTTTCCATGTCTTGGAACGCTACATGGCTAATACAAGTGCCTCAATGGCCCATGGTGGGCCGCAGGGTATGTGCCACTGCCCCTGCAGGTTCCCCAGACAACTTTCGCTATCAACTAGCCATCAGTCCACTAACACATCTGAGCTGTATTGTGCGTTTCAACACCAATAATTGTCCAAGCTCACCGTCAGTGCTGCTACTAAGCATGCATGTGCAACTGGCCTGGTGGAAGGTTTGCTGTGTTGTGACCCCCCTGTGCTGCTCACCTTGCCTGGAGTCCCTTGAAACACGTCAGCAGTTTTCGGATGTATGATCGCAATCCCTGTGCCTCTGCTTGCGCACACATGCGCATGTTGGCACCACCAAAGGTGTCCAGATTCCAGACGTCCAATGGCCCATGTCTCCTGGCAAAGGTGGTCTGGAGGCTCATCCCCCTGCAGAAAGGCCATGAAACACATGATTAATGCTTTCGATTCATCTGGGTGTGTCTCTTCAGGCATTTTATGACTGGACCATGTCAGAGACGTACATCAGAAATCACACCATCAGTCCGTCTTTCACAGCCAAAGTGTGGAACACACTATCTACGGCATGAATTGCAACAAGCACATGTACAGTAAAGATAAGAAACATGCTACACAATGCATAGCAATGAATGTACACATGAATCATGAAACACCCCATCTAGCAAAAGAAGAACAGTGGTCAATTACACCCCAATCATCCCCACTAGGGGTGTCAACACAAGTTCCACAGCAGCAGACATGCCACATATATGACAGTCCAAAGCCCTTGTGTAATAGGCTGTTACACCGAACCATCCTTGCAAGCCCATGGATAAGGGAAGCAGGAGTGACATATGTGAATTAAGGACCCCAAGCAGCAAACACATACACAAGACAAGCTTGAAGGGCCCAGCTGGAACAGACAGTGGATGCTTTCAAAAGCCACAAAGCACCACACCATCACATGAAAGCACAATAGACAAGCAATTTTAAACTATATTAACTAATTACACTAACTATGAAAAACCTACATTGCCTATTTAAACTAACTATCAAACAGAAACTTAACTAACTAAACTAAAAGAAAAATCAAAAATGGCCACATACAACCGGGGTGAAGGCACCCTGGAGGGGGGAGGTACAGGGTGCTGCTCAACACCTACATGCGATGATGCTGAGGAAAAAAAAAACCTCCATGGGCTCAATGCCTGCACAGCCCGACCTATGTGGGAGATACATTGTCGTCTGAGTCTGGCTCTTCCTGGAAAGGAGGACGTGGCACAGGAGCCTGACCACACCTAGCCGCAGCTTGCCCCTCATCGGCAGCAAGTCTGCCGGACTGGTGAGCCTGGTTCTGTGTGGTGATGACACGTAGGTCTGCATGCAGAACCTCCCGTGATACACGTGCTTCCTCTTGCAAGGTAGCACATGTAACATGGAGTTCCTCCTGAAAGGCCTGGCTGGACAACCGCTGCACCTCACGGCAAGCATGTAGCTCAGCCGAGATGGTACACTCAAGCTGTGCAAACCTCTCCTCTGCCCGCTCCCTCTGGGACATCAGAAGGTCACCCAGAGTGGATCTGAGGGAAGCATACTCCTCCCTCAGGGCCTCCATGTGTGCCTCTGCATGAGCAGCAATTGCTTCACGCAGAGACATTTCAGCTAGCATGGGTGCATACCCCATCTAACTAAGATACTGTGTTCTGTACATCTGTGACATACATAAACAAATGCATTGATAATCTACAAATTCACACAGAGCATATATGTAAATGTAAACTTCTTTATATATAGTAATAACACTGTTAAAGATCCAACTATAACAGTTGGGGCCATGGGAACACCAATCAGCACCCAAAGCAGCTTGGGCGGCAGTGTCTTCCACCTTCCTCAGATGACTACCATCCTGCGATGCCGACAGATTGTGCCTGTATGCCAGAACAGGTAATCATGTTAGCTGATCCCCTATGTAGGCGCAGCCAGTCCTTCCACCATAGGGAAGCAGCGCGCCAAACATTGCGCAAGCTGCAGGTTGTGACACTGGACTTGGATAGTCACCCTTCGGGCACTGCCGTCCTGTTCATTTTGTTGGGGAAAGACATGTGTCTCCAGACGTTCTGGTAGATGCTTCCTCCTCACCACAGCAGGATGTCACGGTGGTAGAAGGGATGCTGGATGGCGCATGCTTATAAACTGTGCGAAATGTCCCTGCCAACTGTGTTTATGTATTGTAGCTGTGCCCAGGCCCGTTTCTTGGCCCGGGCGAGGGGGGGGGGGCGACTGCCCCGGGCGCAATCGCCCTGGGGGGCACAATAGCCCACACTGGTGAGGGATCGACTTGTCCTGTGGCGCATTCGCCATGGGGTGAGCTCAATTGTCCTGGGCCATGCGCAATTGCTCGAATAGAGGCAGCAGGTGCTGGCGCTGCCTCTGATGTGCTCACGTTAGGTGCCTGCCCCGGCACCTAACGTGAGCACATCAGCTACTTGAGCAATCGTGCACAAACAACTTCCAATTGACATCCCTGGCCTGCCGGCCTTCTTCCTTTCAATCACCGCTGCCGTGCCAGGACCCCTGCTGCTAAATTTCATTAGCAGCAGGGGTCACTATCAGACTCAGCGCCACAGTGGGTTAAGTGAAGAAACAACAAGCCACGGACAAGTTAACTCCTTTTTCAATCATGTTAGGAGTTAACTTCCCTGTGGCTTATATTTTGTTCCCTAAAACAAGGGGGCATACTTTTCATGCAGAATCTTAAAGTGAACAGAAAAAATAAAAATAAATGCGGATTACCTACGTGGGCATGGCAAAGAAAAAAAAACAGTTACATTTTGAATAAGTAAAAGAAGGAGAACTTATCCACTAAAATGCATTCTTCCAATGATTTCATTTAAAATATGCATGTTGAATAGCATGGGTGTTATTCACCCCTGGGACACACCATGATCTACTCCACAGTAATGCGGCCCGAACTTGAGAGGGTGCATCTGCGCGAATTGAGCATCCATTTTAGGGAGATGAAACCCATTTTAAAAAGTAGCCCCTAGTTTTCCATGTCGATGAATAGAACCTTTAGTAATGCTCCATAGTCAACAGTGTTGAAAGCCAATGAGCGACCTGGGATGACTGATGGTGCCCACACACACATAGAATCAGGCTGCATCCGAATTGAAGTTCACTTTGTGCTGCAAGCAGCCTGCCCAATTGATAGTCTCCTAGTAAAGTGTGCAAAGAAAGGTTGACCACCCAATGCTTAAAACGTATACACAAGCCAAAAACTGTTGGCTTTGTCAATGTTTGTAACAGGACTTCGCTGATGGACACTCACAGTGCTTATACATCGATTGGCTGAAAGCAGACCTGGTTATGACATTTTTACTACTTCCAGCTCAAATTAAGTCATTAACTCTCAGAAGACTGCTCTGAAAAAACACTGGCATGCACTTCGAGTGCAAAGTTTGATGTTAAGGCTTGATTAAAGAGAGCCGAAAGTGTTTCCTTCTTGCTCAGTACATAGACAGGACAACTCTAGAGTGAACCAGATGACTGAGTCCTTTCACCAGTACTGCCATAGCACCTGGTACTTGGCTTGTTCATTTGGGGGAGTACAAGTGGATGCTTTGTAAACACACTATTCTTCCCTTATTTCGGCAAAAATTCTCCTCGGTAACCACCCAGGTATTTTATGATTACATCAAAATGTGAGGAGTGATTAACTAGAGGCGCAACTCATGAGGGAGCCAATAACCAGAGGGGTGATGGGCCATATCAACCAAGGACCAGAGCGATCAACCAGGTTCCCCAAGACCAGAAGGGCGGCTGAGCAGAAAATAGTGACTCACAAGGGAGTCAAGACCAGAGGGGTGACAGAAAAGCGGAGCAACTCATAAGGGCCTTGCTGCCAAGTGGAGGGCCCATGCCATGCGTGACGCCACAAGCCAGTCCTGGATTTTCACTTTGCATGGAGGTCCTTCTAGGCCCATACTTATAATTGGAAGAAAACAAATACAAGTCCTAGCAATTAACAGGAAATCACTGGGCTGGCTCAGTGTCACAAAGGACATGGAAATACCTGGCAGGTATGCAAGGGAGCCAAGGACAGGAGGAGAGCGGTGAATCAAAGACCAGTTGGAAGATGGACCAGAGAAGCCAAGGATCCAAAAAGCCAATGATGTGCTTTTATCAGTCACACATACAAGAAATTAAAATAGACACTAATTGTTAGAAAAATAAAAAGCTATTTTAATAAAAAGTTCTTGAATCACAGTGTAATAAAACCTGTTTCATGTGTATAACAGTGATTTATTGACGTTGGGTAGGAGTTACTTAACCGCAGGGTATAGTTTGGGAAATGGTGCGCATGCCGAGCGCGGGGTGGGAGGCGCAATTTAGTGTTTCGCCCTGGGCACCAAATGGACTAGAAACTGCCCTGGCTGTGCCAAATGCATAATACGTAATGCTCTGTCTTTTTGCCCCATTGCACATCATTTCGGCAGAGCTTCTGCACAACTGAACAAGTTTCTGCCGGACCGTTTCTCTCTGAAAGGAGGAAGTGATGCCACACCTGGAAGGGACACTGACGAGAAAGGTGTCAGGGCATTTAGCTTTCAATTGTCTCCTCACAATCCTGACTTGCCCCCTTCTACATGACAGCCTCAATTATACCAGACCCTTTCTTCCCCTCCTCTGAGTGCCATGTCTCCTCCTCCTAGTCCTCCTCTTCTGCCCTTTATCTGCCACCCCCAGCCTTGCATCCGTGGGTGGACTGGGAACCAAAAGAGGCCCTGAAAATAATGTTCAAAGTGGCCCCATATTATACATTTTCAGCAAGCCCAGCCCTTTTCCTATGAGAACATGTGGAAATAAAATAGGTTACTACACAAAAGAGCCAGAGGCCTACAGGGCAATCTCCAGAGTTCCCTATGGGCCAGTGGATACCGCTTGCATCTGCCTCTGCCTCCTCCTGTTCCACTGCCTTATGTAATAACTCCTGTCCCCTATCTGCATAGTCATGTTCCCCTTCCAGCTGAACCTCACTTTCTGCCTCCTCGTGTTCCACTTTTTGCAAGCCCTTCATCTGAGCCTCCTCCTGCTCCACCTCCTGCTCACCAAAAGATGAGATGCTCCCAGAAATATCCACTTGTTCCTTAACAGTTGAGAGTAGGGGTACTAAGCAGAAGGTTTTCACATGGGATTTCTGCTAGTACAAATGGTTTCACCGCGAGTTTCTCTTTTTCTATTTTTGGGTTGGTGCAAGGGAAAGTGAGTGGTAAGGAGGAAAGCTATGTGAAATCGATTACAAAGGGTTTCATTTTTCCTATTCTTTCTTTTCGTGATGAAAAGAAAGAAAGAAAGAACTTCACAAGTGCAAGTTAGAGTTTAAGGAATTTCACAAACAAAACAAACAAAATAAAATGACAGTAAAAGGGAACAAAATATGAAAAATAGAGAAATGCTCTAAGCGGCTACTACATACGTGCTCTGTCTCCATGTGGATCAGCCCTGATCCCCTCTTTAACAGCATTTCACAACCCATATAGAAACAGTGAGGTGGGCATTTTATCAAGCCACCACCGAAACACCTCAGAGAATTTGGGGCACTGGTTGATACGCGAGGTTATTTATAACGCGCTTAATAACTGGAGGTTTATATTACCTAGCATGGACCCGGGGATCAAACCTGTGTTGTTCCCCGTCTTCTTGCTTCCAAGGCGAGCACGTTGCCCCAGAGCCATCCTCCGTGTTGGGGGTTGCCTGCCATGGACTTCTAGCAGGCACCCCGGGGGCTATTCACTTCAGCACTCGACAGGCCCAGTACCTGTGGGGGTTTGGGGCCTGCCCTGGACATCCGGCAGGCCCCCTGGTGCTATGGGGCATCAGCACCATTGTGGGTGGGGGGCACAGCCTGCCCGGCCCCTGACCATGTGGACCTCTGCCACCGTCCTGGCATGAGGGTCCCACGGCATCGGGGCCTGCAGGCCTGTACCTCCCCGTGTAGGCCTGTAGCCTACATAGTAATGAGACACTCAGGACTCAGGAGTTCCTCTTGTGGAGGGGAGTCTGCAGCCTTTCTGTTGCACATGCCTGCTTGGGCTCCTTTTATTAGCTTGGGCCATGACACAGTCATGACCCATCTTAAAGGGGCAATACAAGTGGGAGGGACACATCCCCTTAAGGGGGCAATTCACATGGGAGGATCACACCTAACACTCCTCCTTTTTCATAAGAAACAAAACAAACGTTGCTGAGACATACATGCATCCCGCCGGTTACAAAACGACAAAATACTTATCTCTTTAGAACTTGCAGAGTAGACAGATAGTAGGAAAAGCCACCAATACATACATAACTATCTCACATTTTTACAGACATAACGCATACTAACCCATTCAAAACATACTCAGCAGGTGACAGTTGGGGTTGATGAACTGCCGGTAGAATCTAGGCAGTTCTACCCCAGTTTACAAAAACCTTTATTAACCTGGAGTTCGGAACTGCAACTACCGAGAAGACGCCATGGTCGGCGTCTGGCACTATATGCACACATCGCAACTGCGGGATCACAGCTTCACATTATTGTTCTTTACTGAGACCACTTTAAGCATGTCACTACTATGCAGGTTCACAGCATCACAACACACAAGATTACTGAGTCCTCTTTAAGCAATTGCAGGTCCGCAGGATACCAATTTGTCTTCCATCAGCGTCCGTTCAGGAGTCACTTCTCGAATCCAGGTCTATTGATGGTACAGTTCACGGCCAGCAAAGCTGCACCTGGCGGGTACCAGGGGCCACATTGGCATAGTCCCTTGATGTTCAGAGCAGAGCAGCGCGACGCAGGTCGTAAGGCGTCCATGCTGCTCCATGTGCTGTTGATAGGGCATGGGGTGATAGGACATCACTCACCCCCTCCTCGGAGATGTTCCCACAGTCTGGAGTGTCTCTTTCCTCCAGGAGCGCAGGAGGGCGCGCAATCACTCATGATGAGCTGCAACCCATTTTTTGCCCGATTGAGGTGGAATATTGTTGGGGGGTAGCGTTGCTGCCTTGGTCTCTCCACTGCCACAGGGGCGCCCTCGGATTACCTGGCGGTGCAAAGCGCCCCTTGTCCAGTGTATGATAGACTTCCAAGTTACCTAGTCCTGCAGAGTGTCCCAGGGTTTATGCTGCACTTCCTGTGGACATGTGGGGAGTGCCTTGGATTGAGCGCTTTACTTTCCTCTTCTGTTCTGCTCCCCACCGAGCTGATATACTCACTGCCAGTGGCACAGGGTATTTGCTGCTCAGGATGCCCTCTTTCTTCTCCTTGCTCTGAACTGGAGCTGCATACTTTATTCCCACCGGCGGTCTAGGATCTTTGTTAGGGCATTTTCTTTCACGGCCCAGATTAGAGGATCTGCTTCCTTTATCACAGCTCCGACATGGAGCATGTATCTTTTCTTTTATCACCGCCGGGCCAAGGATCTTTCGATGGCCACTCACACTATTAGAATCTGCTCCGGGAGAGAGCATGCATTTTTCTCTCTGCCCCTGCCGGAGCACTGAACACTCACCGCCAGCGGCCTGGGCTCCTGCAAGGGAGCCTCACTTTTCTTTGCTCCCGGCCGGAGCACCTCATTTAAATGCCACCCCCGGGCCGGGATTCCTGTGGGGGCCCTGGCGGCTGCACAACACGAGGCAGTGTTGCGTCCCCCAGGGTGGAGACCCACCCGACACTCGCTCCAGGACGGAGCAGGCGATCCTCTGCTGCCCGGCAGCCCAGGACCTCACTGAGAACTGCCGGCGCAGCTCACCCACCCCGTCGGGCCCTTCTTCTTCCCTGCGGGAGATTGCTAGTGTGCTAGCGTTGCGGCTGGGGTCTTGTAGGCTCTCCCTCCCCAAAGCACTGTGGGGCCTGGACGTCTCCTCTTCTTCGCGGCGGCAGCTGCTGGGCATTTCCTTTTCCTGATGGTGGGTACCGCAGGAGTTGGGCTGGCTCCCTCCGAATCAGCACGCCAGATGCCAAAGGGGGCAGGATGGCTCCCTCCCAGGCCGCACAAGCACCCTCCTCCCAGAGGGCTGTGGCCAGAGAGGACCCAACTGCAGGTCTCTCCGCATAGGGCTCTTCCCGGCGGGCTGGACAGCAGCGTCGCACCCCCTCCAGACGGGAGACTTCACCTCCCGGCACGGCGGATTCTGGGGTGAGAAGCAGCTCCCCTCCTCCTTTGCGCGGCTCACGCCGCAGGGGCCCAGGGCAGATACTCACCCCGGCTTCACAAGCAACCCTCTTTGGAGATCGCTGGGATGGCCTGCACCCCTCTTCTTCTCTCTCCCCCGGGGCCAGGTCAGCACAACTCGTTGTTTTTTTTCAGCAGATGCCAAGGGGGAAGGGAAGTATCACTCTCCCTCCATTCTTTCCCTCGTGGCAGCAGCCTCTCACTTTCTCCTCCTTTCGGCAGAATGCCACGATGGTTCCGCTCCTCTGTCACCAAATACTCATGGACAGCAGGGGGCCACGTGAACTCGTCGTCCTCGTCACCATTGTTGGGGGTTGCCTGCCATGGACATCTGGCAGGCACCCCGGGTGCTACTCACTTCAGCACTCGACAGGCCCAGTGCCTGTGGGGGTTTGCGGCCTGCCTTGGACATCCGGCAGGCCCCCTGGTGCTATGGAGCATCAGCACCATTGGGGGTGGGGGGCACAGCCTGCCCGGCCCCTGACCATGCAGACCTCTGCCACCGTCCTGGCACGAGGGTCCCATGGCATCGGGGCCCGCAGGCCTGTACCTCCCCGTGTAGGCCTGCAGCCTAGATAGTAATGAGACACAGACTCAGGAGTTCCTCTTGTGGAGTCTGCAGCCGTTCCGTTGCACGTGCCTGCAGGGGCTCCTCTTCCCATCTTAAAGGGGCAATACACGTGGGAGGGACACATCCCCTTAAGTAGGCAATACACATGGGAGGGTCACACCTAACACTCCGCAGACTTGGTGCACCGAAACGTCCCGTGGTTTTGATTTTCCCGTTGATGCACGGCCCGCACAGCGAATCAATCTTGGGGGCCTGTGGCATGAAATTCTGCTCGTCCTCCCGATCGGTTTGACAGGGGCCTACTCACCCTTAACAGAGGGACTGGTTGTAAATTGCCTTTTCTTCACTAACTGATGAACCCCTGCGACACATCCAATTGAAGTTGGATTGCTCCATGTATATCCTTCATAAATAGCCAAGCTAAGTACTGTTATCAGGAGCAGACCCAGCATGTCTGAAAGAATATTACTTTGGAAATTAGGGGTAAAACAGGTTTATGGGAAATAAGTACAGACATGGCTGCGTGACTTGCCTGCGCCTCCGCCCCGGCTCGGTCAGCCCTGCAGACACCCGTGCTGTCGAACTTTCTCATCTTCCCCCCGAGGCACAGCCTGTGTCTGTCACTGCACGGGCAGCAGCATTCCTGCTGCAATGAGTACGTCAGTTGCATTTCTTTTAATTGGGATATGTAATGGATCAGCCTTCGTTTGGGCAAGAGAACAAAGAGTACTGAGTCGGGTGGGGCCAGGGGTGCCTAGACAGGAAGGTAGGTCATGACCGAAGCTCCCTGAACTTAATGAAAAGTCATGACGTCTCATTCTCCCCGCCTTTCCTGCTCCATAGCTGGGAAACTCGAATGAAAACCTATTTTGGAAACGAAAGATTTCATCACGTTTTAAGTGAAGCACTTTTAGAGTGTTTTGTGTAACAGTTCCCCTTTAAACAATTCCCACCATGACACAAATGAGGATTCATTGTTTTGTACACAGAGATTTAAGAGTTACGCTGCTCCACAGTCTAGCGATAATGGGAACAACACTGAATGACCTCTCACCTCTGAGAACTACTGACGTGGAATACAATAATGTCAACGCACGAGTGTTGATCCCGACTGTTTGGAGCCAGCCTTCATCCACATGGCTTGGGGGCAGGCTGCCCTCGCACTTTGGGGTTAATGTTGGCTTTCTCATCTCATCACACTTCCCGCTGTGTATGCGTTACCTGTGACTAGCTTCTGAAAACAACACTTTCAGCCATTGTTGCTAAATTACCATGGGGTATGCATTTCACCTGCTGCCTTAAGTCTACTGTGATAATTGTAATATTTACTTTTTAAAACATGGTATGCTAAACAGACAGGTGAACACATCTTGTAGTGGCTTGCCTGCCATGACTTTTACTTCTTACATTTTAACCTTTTCGCTCACACTGAGATCCCCCTTAAAAGGAATAGTAGTAAACATATGCCCATTCACGTTACAATCTCTATTCCCTACACTACCCCATCCACCACCCTCATCTATGCTGTGTTATGTCTACTGAAATTTATGTTGTGCACTGCTGCCTTTTCCATGGTCTCTAAGCACTCTGTTGGGTCCCAAAGAGAGAGGGGTTGGAAAGGTTAGTGGGGAAAAAGGGATCATTCAAGATAACTTTGCTGCTGTGTTAATGCGTGCAGTTCTGACATTTTTGGGTACTGTTTGCGGGTCCGTTTCCAGGTAGTTTGTGTCGTAGGCATAGAGGGATTTTTGTCCATACCCAAATGCAAATTCAAGGCTGGCTCATGGTTCTCAACCCCGGTCAAGCCAAAATCTTGCTCCAAGTTCTCTCTCCCCCACATGCTCACTTCATTGAACTTGCCTTCATCAAATTCAATTAATCAGTGTCCAACCCCTATAATTAACTCTGCCCTCCCTCCTCTCTCCTGACTGTCCTCTCACCCACCAATCTCCCCAGACATTTAGCTGCTGAGGAGAATCATGCAGTGCTACTTAGGTCACTCACTAAAGACCAATCCCTTACTCTCATCACTGCTAATGAGGACTTCCTACTAACCATGAGCACTGCTCGCAAAGCAGATCTCTCTGACGAATGGAGACAAATAAATACTTTCTAGTGTTATATTGAGAGACCACCCTTAACCTGGGAAGTCCCCCCCTAATCAAAGAGCCCATAATATTTTGCGTAAGATTATTTTTAGCGCTGGCCCTATTGACGACTCATATAGAGCCACATAAATCCCCCCTACCCCATGCCAACAGTGAGCCAAGAGCCAGTCAGGGATATAGAAAGAAAATATATTTATTTAAATGACAAACTCAATGAATAATAAGTTTATTTATTCACACACACCACCTCTTTGTGGCCCAAAACAAACCTTCACACACAATGGGGCTCATTATGAGTCTGGCGGTAGCCTTGCTGGTAAAATCGGCAGGCTGCTGCCGGACCCGTAGTGATTTACCAGCCCCCGACTTGCTGGATTAACCGGGGCATTGCTGCCCCGTTGGTCCGGTAAATCCGGCGCTGTAATGCCGGTGCTTCCGTCAATGTCTGCAGGTGGGTGCCGTCCCGCCCGCCAGGTCAGACTCAGCGGACGGGATGGCACCCGCCCGCAGAACTCGTAGTTTGCCTGTCCGGAAACAACGGTGCCGGTAGGCTTACCAGCACCATTGTTTCCAGACCGGTAAACTTGTAATGAGGCCCAATGACTTTGGGAAATATTCCTAAATATGGCCAGGAAGTAAACACAGGTTTGATTTGAAAACAAGACATGCATCACACGTTCAGTGTTGGATACATGAGGTCTCACTTTTGCAAAGCACTTTTCCACCAGCCCCAAAAAACCAAGTATCAATTACATGCAGCACCCTTCTGTTCAAAGGCCGGGTCTGGGGAGTGGGGACAGAGTGGACATTTAGTTTTTCAGACCCCCTTCACTTAAAGGCTCGTGTTGGGGAAGCTGTACAGTTATGAATATGTCTTCCAGACCTCCCTTCACTCAAATGCCCATGTTGGGGAATTTGGACAGTAAAATTGGGATAATTACAAATTTTGTTTTTCAGATGCCCCTGTACTTGAAGGCCCTTGTTTGGGGATATGGACAGTTATGAATTTCGTTTTTTTGGTGGCAAAGATACCCCTTTATTAAATACAATGTTGAAAGAGTGGTGACCATTGGTAATTCCGTTTTAAGATAAGTATAGCTTTATTTAAAAGCACTTTTTTGGGAATGGGATTCAGTCGGGAATTTCGTTTTAGGGACAGGTATCTTTGGCTTGAAAGGCAAGGTTTGGGAATGGAATAAACACCTTTTTGTTTTAAGAGCAAGAGTTGGGGATGGCGACAATTATCAATTTCGTTTTGGTGGCAAAGATACATCAATTACTTTAGCTGCTTATAACATTATTCCAGCTAAGAGAGAGGGTGAACGTTTCAAATTATTCCGGGCTCCCCCCTGTGTAAATCTATTTGGGAGTGAAGTAAATTAATATACAGTCAAATATGATAAAGATCTACACAATTTTCCCCCCACCCACTGATGTAAGGGCACCCACTAATGAAAGGGAATATGTTAATTAAATAGATCCCCATGCTGACATTTTGTTGGACAATCTACTTACTTTTGGAAATCTCTGGGATTGGTACTCATTGAGACTGAGCAGGGCTTTGCTTTTGAAAAAAAACAGGATTCTGGCCAGCATTTCAGTCAATGGGGTCACACAGCAATCCTCCCTCTATGGCTCCAGGTAAGTATCACAGCATCATTTTTCTGGTCTCCCCAGCGATGGGAATCTCCATCCCTCTTCCAATATTTCCACCAAGATGATGTTTCAGCAGATCTCCTTTGGTGAGATTTTTTTAGCAGCTGTCCCCTCTTCCATAGTTAAAGACCTTTTTACTTTCAAAGCCCCTCACATGATAAATGAACATAAGGTAGTGCTAACTTATGATCTCGCAACCAGGATTGAACAGTTACATTTCATTCCACCCCCAAAGTTCAATCCTTCTCTAAGAATAAGTTCAGGAGTTCAGAACAGAAATCTTGCAACTCCCTATGAGATTCACATTTTTTTCCATGTCCAATTTTACCCAAAAAGTGCCTACATGGCAACATTTTGTAATTTACCAATAAATGCCATGATATATAGATATTAATATTCCCCTCCTCTTGATGGATCGGTGAAGCTTACTTTCATTTCGGCACCTTGAAGCAAGGGCCCAATAGGATGTTTCCCTCTTTTAAGGAAATGCATAATAGTTATGAATATGAAATTTAATATCCTGATACCTAATTTAATAACCTATCATCTCACAAAGTCTTAGATTCAGGAAATGTGTAGGCAGCCAGAAATACATTTTCGATCACTATTGCAATTCCATAGGTAACATGTGGATATATTTTATTTCAACAAAATCTCCTTGAAATTAGCTTTTAAATGACATATGAATGAACGTAGTGTGACCTATGGTTGCTAAGAAAGTCACCAGTTATGATGGTCCATTTAAAATAATGGGAAATCTGGGGCTGCACTGTTGTGCATGATAGCAATGGCCGCCTGATTGTAGAGCTCCCGCTCCACTGGGAAATCCTGCGCCTTATTATCCATTCTAGAACTGCCTACAGGACTGAAAATATATGTACAGATAGCCCAACTATCCAAGACGGGTCCTGTGCCCCGGCGACTGGAGGAGCCGAAGCTACGGCCGTGTAAGCATCAGCCGGCCCATGCGGCTGACGGGATCCGGCACTGAGCACCGAGGTAGACCACTCAAGAGCCGTGGTCACAGCTGGGTGGAAGGCCCCAGATGGGTGGAGCCTGAGTCTGCGGCCGACGCCGGGCATCCAGATCCGTGCTACACGAATGGTGTTCTGGGTTGGCCTGGGAGGGCGACGTAAGGCGATCCGGCACATCTCCGGAGGCTGCCTGGGCCCGTGGCGATCTTCGACTGCTGGGCTCCGGGGGTCCCCCCCCTTAGATCCATTGACACGTTGTGACGCAAAGGCGCGCAGAGAGGCCACGACTGAACAATATGCGGAGCCCTGGGGACGCACTGAAAACGCCTTTGGCTCCAAGTAAGAGGGGACGGTGGCACGGCGGAAGGGGGGAGAAGAGGCATAATACTATCGGAAAGTGGTGGTGGGCTCTCACCGTGGGACAGCTTCCCATGGTCAGGAAAGCTTGATTTATCAACGGGTGCAGGGGCAGGCAGACCCGGCGGAACACATACTGCTCCTAACCGTTTGGGGCATGTCCCCCAACAGGGGTACATCCCTCTTGGGACTGAAAATCCTGATCGAATGTGCCCAAAGATTCCCTCCTGCTGAGGCAGCCCTGTGTAGGCCACGTAGGGTTCCTGCCTGAGGACACCTGGCTCCATCGGTTGGCGCGGGCTGCTGAGCGCGCTGTAACACACAGTGCATGGGTTAGTGGGCGCACGCTGACAGTGCTCTTCCCTGAAGTGGACAAAACACTTGAATGCACCCCACTCCAAGGGACCTGCCGGTGGGGATATACTGAACACACATAAGCCAACTGGCAGGCTGGGGTGGCTTAAGACTCCTGATCAACACTGAGTTATAAACTACCACGAATGTGATAATCTTAAGTATAATACGTGCGGAGACACAGTCCACTCGTGGAAACTAGGTGCTGACAGGTAGTGCCCCGAATAGGGCACGTATATGCAGCCTATATCCCCTGAGCCCGATCCTGTCCCAGGGTTGTGACATACTATAAAAGGTAAAAGTGGACGACATGCAGAGGTGTGGCAAGCCGAATATTGAAGTGTTGCAGAAAATAAAGTGGAGGATATCTCGGCAGCATTATGGGGGAACCACACAAAGTAGGTAAAGGCGCCAAAACTCCAGGGAACAAAAAGAAACGCCCAATGGATGCCTACACTGGCAGCCAGAATCAAACCACTGTTGTGGACATTCACACTGACGCTAATGAGGCCCTCAATCTAGAGTCCGGCGATCACGAAGACAAGCTAACAACAATAATGCAAAATGGATATCGTTCTGTCAATATGAAGCTGGATGACATTGTGTCCACCATAGGTTCTCTAAAGGCTAGAGTGGAGAAAGAAAGTGCTTGTGTCACGGAAACTGAAAACAGAATAAGCACTAATGAGGACAGCATTGCACACCACAGCCGTGACCTCACCCAGATTAAGGAGAATATGGCAAAATTACAAAATAAATGCGAGGACCTCGAATCGAGAGCTAGGAGGAATAACATCCGTGTGGTGGGCATCTCGGAATCTTTCGGGAAAGGCCAAATGGAAAAACTGGAGGCACTACTCAAATCCTTGTTCGGACCGGAGACATTCTCTGAGCACTTTTTGGTCAAAAGAGCACATCGTACACTGGCCCCAGCACCCAAACATGGAATGTACGGGGGGTTAAATAATCAGATGAAAGTCAAGAAAATTGACAATTACATTGCCAGACATAGTCCCCAAATCCTAATGTTACAAGAAACTCATACAGTGGGAATGAGAAAAATGCATATACTGCCCAAGTGGGGTGCCCTAAGGTGTCACACAAACTACTCATCCAAGTCTAGAGGCATTATTACCCTTATTCATCCAGTCCTGGGGTTCAAGTTGGGAGGCCACAAAGTCGATCCTATGGGTAGATACATTATAGTATGGGGGGAGGTTGCTGCCCAACAACTACTCCTGGTTAACACCTACGGACCTAATATTGATGACCCTTCTTTTTACATAGACATGTATCAGGTAATTGTGTCACTCAATGTATCAAATGTTATTTGGGGAGGGGACTTCAATGTGGCCCTGGACCCAGTTCTCGACAGATCCTCGAAAACCTTTAGAGCCCCTAGCAAACAGTCCAAAACCTGGGCCATATTCTATCACAACTTCTATTGGTGGATGCTTGGCGGGAGATGCATCCTGATAGTAGGAGATACACATTTTATTCTTCAGTGCACAACTCTGAGTCTAGAATAGATTATTAGTTTGTCTCCTCTTCCATGTCTGCTGCATTGCTGCATTGGGGGGGTGAGATCCTGCCCAGTACATTGTCGGATCATTCCCCAATACTGTTGGAACTATTGCTCCGGAACGTTCCTGAACCTGCTAGAAGGTGGAGAATGCCAGGCGGAATGCTGGCTGACCCCGGGGTGGTGGAATCACTGCACGTTGATATTACGGAGTTTCTTTCTAATAATGTGGGATCGGTTGACAAGTACTCAACAGTATGGGAATCCTTCAAGGTTTGGATAAGGGGAGTATTGATATCCAGGTCTGTGGGCATGTTGAAGAGGGTGAGAACCAAGCTATCAGATATTGAGAGAATACTAGATGCATTGGAGGAAGCATACACACGCACACAAGATAAAGAAATATTAGCTGACATACTCCCACATACGGGGAAGGAAATAAGGCAGGTAGAATACTCTCCAACTTACTTAAACACGATAAACAACCTACCCAGATCACAGCCATACATACGGCGTAGGGGAAGGTACTCCTTAGGGACGAAGATATCAATGGGGAATTTGTTAATTTTTATAAAGAGCTATATTCAAATAAATATAAAAAGTCACACGCAGAAATGAAGGCATATCTTGAGGCTCTCTCCCTCCCTAGACTCCCCGATGAAGATCGCTTGGCAATGGATCAAACGGTAACTCCGGAGGAGATCACGGAGGCAATCAAGGCACTGGCATCGGGCAGGGCACCAGGGTCGGACGGGATAGGGGCCGAATTCTACAATGAGTTCCGTGAGGAGCTCGTTCTGATATTGATGCAGGTTTGGGAGGAAGCCCTCGAGAGTAACATATTACCCCCAACTATGAGGGAGGCGGTGATAACTGTACTCCCGAAGCCTCGGCGACCACCACAGGATGTATCATCCTATAGGCCTGTCATGATTCCTGCCCCTTATGTCCCTAGCCCTCCAAGATGTCAGGCTGGAGCCAGGCCACGATCACCTACATGGCCCTCAAGGGCCTCTCCATCCCTCCAAAGTCCCACTTGGAGTCAGACTTGGCACTTGTGGCACCAGACTCACTCACTCCCATAGGATAACATTGCGGATTGGACTTGTAGTGCTTTGATGGGGACAAGATGAATGCCCCCACATGTTTCGGTTCCCAGAACTGCATGTGCAGTCTAGCCTTTTGGGTGTGGTTCAGCCCAGAGACACCTGGGATGCCCAGAGACTATTTAAGCCATGCCCAGTCTGAGAATCATGCTTTGTTTTTTCTGCACCTGCAGTGTGACACTCACCGTGTTCGGATCGGTCTCCAGTAGGCCTGCATCATTCTTCTGTGCTCAGCTCCTGCAAGAACAAGAACACCGTTAGGAACAGCCTTACCTTGTGGTGCTTCTGCCGATCATTCATCGCTCCTTCTGATCTGCGGGCATCTTCGGCCATGTCATTCCCATCCCGGAACGCTGTTTCCTAAGGAAAAGGGAAAAGAACAGAAAAAAAGGCATTAGTAAGCATTCAGCAAATCTTCGCTTATTTTTAAAGACTGTACGAGCTTCAAATGCTTACCTGAATCCCAGCCGCTCTGGGGGAACTTTACATCCGGAACTTCTCATCCATATGCAAGAGGGAAAAGACACTGCAGGTTAGCGTGGAAACATCTAGAGGCGCTGCATTCCGCGCTTACTCACCACATTTCTTCTTCATAACTGGCATCCACTCTGAAAACGTCGTGGCACCTAAAAGACACAGAAAAAGAACTCAGTTCAATACAAATACGAAAGGGTATCTCAGCAGCATGTCGCCATCCCCGGACGCCGGCCATCATCTAAGGAAGGAAAGGAACAAAGTTAGAGAA
Organism: Ambystoma mexicanum; assembly: GCF_040938575.1. Lineage (NCBI taxonomy): Eukaryota > Metazoa > Chordata > Amphibia > Caudata > Ambystomatidae > Ambystoma > Ambystoma mexicanum. The sequence continues at coordinate 119,313,039 of NC_090922.1, read as the reverse complement.
CTGTTCAAAAGACTCATTATACTTACCTGTCGGACTCTTGCCAGTGAAGTAACTAGGCAGCAACGAGACAGCATCAATCAACGCACCCCTGTGCTGAAAGCAGGACGGAGAGCACACTTTCCAAGAAAACAAGGTGAGTTGTGGATCAAAGGGAAGGGTTGGACCCCGGAGAAGAAGGGGTTCAAGCACACAGAGACAATAGGGAGTTAAACTCTACCAATCCTGTGTTTCAGGCCCAGTCTCCAGTCGAGTAGACTCCAGGGAAGGGTTTGAGGTCGTAAGAGGTCAGAACAGGCTGAGTGACATCCCCGTGGATACCAGGTGAGCGTTACAAGGCCTCTGTCGCTTATAAATACCGATGCCAAGATATTCGCAAAAGTTTTGGCGAATCGGCTTCTGCCGGCAGTCCCTACCCTTGTCTATCCCAATCAGAACGGGTTTATCCCCACGAGATCTACGGCCCTGAACCTCCGAAGGCTCTTTGGCATAATGGCGCAAATAAACCGTGGGAGAAGAGCGGTGGCCATATCCCTAGATGCTGAAAAAGCATTTGATTATGGCTCATGGGTTTATCTCTTGGCGGTTCTGGAGGCATTCGGGGTGGGCCCCATCTTTGTAAGATACGTAAGATTGCTATACACAGAGCCTGGAGCTCGGGTGTTAACTAACAGGGTCATCTCCGAAATGTTCCTGCTGGGTAGGGGGACTAGACAGGGGTGTCCATTTTCGCCCCTGCTGTTGCATTGACCATTGAGCCAATGACGGCCGCGGTTCGATTGAGACATGCAGATAGAGGAATAAAGGTGAAGGGGTCTACCCAGTTGATCTCACTATACGCTGATAAGACATTACTATATGTTCGGGAGCCTGAGATAAACATAGCACCCATCATGGAAGAGATACAAGAATTTTCAAACGACTTTGGGTATACTATAAATAGGGCCAAATCTGAAATATTCCCGCTCACACCGGCCACCAGATGCACTGACATGACAGGGTGCTTCAAATGTTCGGATCACCACATCAGATACCTGGGAATTTTGGTCTCCAGAGATAAACTCACACTAAACTCAGACAACCATGAAAGCGCGCTACAAACACTAAGCACAGAACTCCAGATGTGGGAAGGCCTCCAAGTCTCTCTAGCTGGCAGAGTTGCTATCCTTAAAATGGTGATCTTGCCCAAATTGCTTTATTTTTTTGTTAACATCCCCATATGGCCAGGTAGAACCTTCTTCGCCAAACTCCGATCCATGGTGGTGACATTTCTCTGGAAGGGGAAGACAGCGAGGATAGGGTGGGAAAAAATGACGGAACCTTACTCCACAGGAGGTATAGCGGCCCCTGACTTTGAGCTCTATTATTATGTTGCACAAGCACAGTTTGCTAAATACTGGTATAATGCTGCGGATAATACACCCCATGCATGGATAGAGGAATACACCACACACCCCATGAACATACAATCTGTCATTTTCGATTTACAGTACAAGGACACTTGTGAATACAATCCGTTGAGTTGCACAGTCAGGGCATGGGAGGCTATACAAAAGACTAAGGGCCTCATCACGAGTTGGGCGGTAATGCCGGCGCTATTAGCGCCGGCGCTAATATCCCTACCGCCAAACCCCCGGCGCTATTAGCGCCGGATCACGGGTTTGGCGGAAGGGTTATTACCCATTCCCCATTGGGCCCATTCGGGAATTCCTCATTCCCCAAAGGGGAAAATTTGCGCTATTACCACCGGCGGATTTCCCGCCGGCGGTAATCGTGCTGAAAATCAGCAATTTTGCCGCAGATTTTCCTCCCAGCTTAGAGCTGGAGGGAAATCCGCCAAAGCCATGATCTGGCGGACCCTTAAATGCGGCGGTAATAGCGCTACTGCCGCATTTAAGGGTTACCACCAGACTCGTGATGAGGCCCTAAGACTGTAAAAAACCTACAACCCGTAGATACCTCTGTGGAACTTCCCGGGCATACCCCCCACGCATGACACAAGCATACAGGAGTCCTGGGACCCTAATAACGAAATGAAGCTTGGAGATATGTTTATTAATGGGAAATTTGTGGACCTAGGGCTATTGTTGAGGGCACTGGGAGACGGGCCACTTTAAACACTCCAATATTATCGCATGAGATCCACATTTCAGATAAAATTGCCGCTCTTTCCGGATGAACCTGCACCACATCCGTGTATACAGTTAGTGACAGCTAAAGACGGTCTGGGAATCTCTAAACTGTACTCTGCGCTGCAGGCCCACACCCTCACAGGTCAAGGAGAAATGGGAAGCAGATTTGCAGGTGTCCATTGAGAAGGAGAAATGGGCTAGATATTGTCTGCTCACCAAGAATGTGTCACTTAACTCTGGGTTGAGATTGATTCAATTTAAGATTCTGAATAGGCTACATTACACACCAGCCAGGATTGCAAAATTTGCACCAGTAACCTCGGATGCCTGCCCCAAATGCAACGCACCTTAGGCTGGTGCTTTTCATATGTATTGGGAATGCCCGGTGGTGGCGGGTTTCTGGAGGGCTGTGGCAGAACTGTTGGAAGAGATGGCGCAGGTCCCCCCTGTGTTGACTCCCCAGAAATACTTGTTTGGCGACATTGGCAAATGTTCTGAGAAAATTAGAAGACTGTTTAATATCACTTGTGCTGTAGCCAAAAAATGTATCCTACAGAAATGGAAAAGCGCCGCTCCACCCAGTATGAATCAATTCCCACAAGAACTGACACATGTCAATGAAGCAGAAGAACAGTTTGTTTCGACCCAACCTGCGACATGCAGACCCAAAGACATTTGGGGCCCTTTTAGAGTTTATTTGTGCAACATGATTGCTGATGATGACATGTCGATGTAATGTTGAATGTAGAAATATACTAATAATGTACTCTTGTTGTATACGTGAGATGAGTTGTGCAATGGTGCCATGTTTCTTTTTGTGACCACTAATAAAAAGAGTTAAAAAAATAATAAAAATAATGGGAAAGCTTCAGCATGTATGCAAATCTCAACTGCCATTTCCCCATAAAGATTTAATTTCTCTTGAACTGCTGCATTTTCTTGGGCCGAATGTTGGTTTAAGGCCGGGGTAAAAAATCATTAGCCTTTTGATCTTTGAGAGCTAATTGGCTGAGAAGATCCTTATCTTACAGCAGACAGTTCACTTCTGCCCTGTGATGTTATGAGGCCATGCTGACATCTGGCATTTTTTCCTATAATCTTAAATTGACCACAATTTTGATATCAAACTTTATATTTCCAGACATTTTCCCCATCAAGACCTGGGTCTGTGTTGATTTGGCACCGTCATGAATACTTTGGTGTACATCATCTTTAAAGAGATTTCCCTTCCAGATAAGGAGCCATGCATGCCTTAAAAATCTGGCCAACTGCAAGAAACATGGTGACCCATGAAAACAAAATAGCCTTTTCAATTGTTGCTGGTATTTTGTATGTGAAGCATATTATACATTTTAATACATTGCATCTTTGCCGACACACACCGAGTCGTTTCCCTGATATATTTATTTTAGTAGGAGAATTGTTTTTCCATGTCTTGATTTAAAACTACAAAAATGCACATGCATGCCATTTCAATTTCAGTATTTGAAAACCCTGCTTTTCACGTAGAAGGGGCCATTGATTTTCCCTTGCAAATGTGAATTAAAGGCTGCTTTTTCAGTTTAACCTTTCCCCTTATAATGAAAGATAGGCCTTTTGATTTCCAGTACTTGGCCTTTCACATAGCATTTCCATTTCATCACAACTCTTCCTTGTGTTACTTGCAGAAACACACACAGTCTGCATTACTCAGCCCATTTTCAGTCCGGACGTTTTTGATGGCTGGCAGGTCATTTTTCCAGTGGGCCTTTCAGTTATATTTGTTTCGGCAGTGATTTAACCCCACAACAATAATTGGATCAAAAGGCATAGGTTCTCCATAACAAATGTGCATGGCAACCCCTGGTTCTTTCATGGGAACGAGCAGGGGAGAGTAGGGTTTTCTTCCAAAGTCCTTTTTTAAAATCTTTGTTGGAGCTTTTCGGCTCATTTTCCTTCTTTAAGGAATGGGCACTCTAGCCACCATATCCATCTATTTAGTCATGGGGGTATGGGATGGAATCCCCTCCTTTCTCCTTTCTCCATCCCAGGGTCTTTGTGTTCCTCCCCAGACTCCTCTCTTGCCCCCAGGTTGGAAGTGTAGGAAGTTAATTATCTAGAAATAGGAAGAAAAGAAAAGTTCATTACTTTTTACACAACATATTTTGCTGGAAGATAGAACAAAGCATTTGAGAAAAAAAAACATTACAGAGAAACAGATATAACATTTCAGAGCATAAACATGACACATTTTTCTTAACATTTCCAAAGAAGACAAATTAAACTACTCACCTGTTATAAGTCTCCATCCATGGGTTTCCATTCTTTCCTTTCACTCCTTGGATTGTTCCTCTGCTCGACTTTCATTTGGCCCCTTAATCCGTCGTAAAGCTTGTCTGGCATGATAGCTTTTCAGCTGATTGCTGTGGATCAATTTGTCTTCTGTCTGGTTTCCTTTTTACGATACAGATCTTGTAGGCAACAGGTAATATTTTATCTCCAATTTCAAAGGTGCCACGCCAAGACGACAGGAATTTCCGCTCTGTTTGTGGGGTATCCCAGAGGTCTGGGAGTTGCTACAAGCTCACCAATTCAGCTCCCAAGGGCCCAACAACCCTGCCCCCAGAACAAATGGAGGACTCAGCCATGGGCAAGTTAGAACTGTCATTTATTATAAAAACCGACAGGGATCATACAGGACACGGAACGGATGGAGTGAATAGAACGGATGGAGAGGATGGAACGGACAAAACAAATGGAGCAGATGGGATGAGCTAATTGAGCGTAGGGAGTAGATGGAACAGACGGAATGGATGGAACAGACGGAACGGATGGAACGGATGGAATGGATGGAGCGGATGGAGCGGACCGAACAAGTGGAGCAGATGACCAAATGAAACAGATGGAGTAGATAGAACGGATGGAGTAGATGGAACGGATGGAGTGGATCGAATGGATGGGAAAGATGGAGTGGATAGATGGAATGATGGAGTGGATACAATTAAGTGGATGGAGGGAATGAATGAATTGAGCGGAGGGAGTAGATGGAACAGATGGAGTGGATGGAATGGATGGAGTAGATGGAACGGATGAAGTGGACAGAACAGATGGAGTGGACCGAACGGATGGAGTGGACTGAACAGACGGAGTGGACAGAACGGATAAAGTAGACAGAACGGATACAGTGGGTGAAACGGATGCAGTGGATGGACAGATCGAGTGGATGGAACAGACGGAGTGGATGGAACAAATGGAGTGGATGGAACAGATGGAACAGATGGGGTAGATTGAAAGGGTGAAAAGAATGGAGTGGACGGAATGGAAGGTGTGGATGGAACGGATAGAACAGATGGAATGAATGAAGTGGATGGAACAAATCGAGTGGATGGAACGGATGCAGTGGATGGAACAAATGGAATGGATTAAATGGATAGAATGAATGGAATGGATGGAGTGGATGGAATGGATGGAGTGGATGGAAAGGATGGAGTCAGTGGAACAGATAGAGTGCATCGAATAGATAGAGTGCATGGAACAGATGGAATGCATGGAACAGATGGAGTGCATGGAACAGCTGAAGTAGATGGAATGGATGAAAGGTGGAGTGGACCGAACGGATAAGTGGATGGAACGGAGGGAGTAGCTGGAACCCATGGAACGGATTGGAGTGAACAGAGTGAATGGAACAGATGGAGTGGACGGAACAGTTGGAGTGGACGGAACAGTTGGAATGGATTGAATGAATGGAACGGATGAACATATAAAACAGATAGAGCAGAAGGAATGGATGGAATGGATATAGTGGATGGAACTGACCGAATAGATGGAGCAGACAGAACGGATGGAACCGGATGAAGTAGACGGAATGGATGGAGTAGATGGAACGGATGGAGTGAATGGAATGGATAGAAAGGATGGAGCAGATGGAAATGGATGAAACAGACGTAGTGAATAGAATTGGACGGAACGGACGAAACGGATCGAACAGATCGAATGATGGAACAGATGAGTAGATAGAGTGGATGGAACAGATGGAGTAGATAGAACTGACGGAACGGATGAAGTGGACGGAACAGATGAAGTGGATGGAATGGATGAAGTGAATGGAAAGGATGAAGTGGATAGAACGGATGAAGTGGATGGAACGGATGAAATGGATGGAACGGACAAAGTGGATGGACCGGACGAAGTGGATGGACCGGACGAAGTGGATCAGCCGGATGAAATGATGGAACGGATGAAGCAGATGGAACGGATGAAGCGGGTGGCTCGGATGAAGCAGATGGAACGGATGAAGCAGATGGAAAAGATGAAGCAGATGGAACTGATGAAACAGATGGAAAGAATGAAATAGACGGATGAAACAGATGAAACTGATGAAGCGGATGGAACGGATGAAGCGGATGGAACAGATGAATTGGATGGGACAGATGAATTGGATAGAATGGATGAAGCGGATGGAATGGATGAAGCAGATGGAACGGATGAAGCAGATGAACGGATGAAAGGGATGGAACGGATGAAATGGATGGAACAGATGAGAAGGATGGAATGGGTGGATGAAATGGATGAGTGGATCATGTGGATGGAGTAGATGGTAGAGACGAGTGGATAGAATAGATGTAATGGATGAAATGGATGAACAGATGAAGTTGATGGAACAGATGAAGTAGATGGAACAAATAGAATGGATGGAAAGGATAGAGTAAATAAAATGGATAGAATAGATGGTACGCATGGAGTGCTCGGTCTCAAACGCTTTACTGATAACCACCATACCACACCACTACGCTTACTCTCTCCTATACACCATCACTCAACTAGAATACAGCTACACTATGACACATTCAGTATAGCTGTTCTCATACTAACACAACCCCGCAAACTCATCATCCTAATTAAACACAGCTAGCCGAGCACATACCGATAGTTTAGGCATCTCCTCAGGCCTAACACAGCCAGAACTATGTCTGGGTGTCCACCCTCCAGACTGAACACATCCAAATGACTTCCTCACCACCACACTTACCGCTAAGAAGCAGCTATCATGCAACTGCCACACCAGCTGCACACATACCCGGTGCGCCCACGCACCTTATGACTCTCTCTCTCTCTACTGACTTGAACTGTGGTTCCTCAGGGCGTTCAACCTACCAGCACGTTGAGATCATACCAATGATACATAAGGCGTTATATAAACGCCAAGTAACATAACATAACATTCAAGAATCTCTACAGTCTCCATCTCCAACATTGTGCCAACCAGTTTTAATTCAAAATTGCTTCACAAACTGGGCCCTCCCCAAATAACCTATCCCCTTACTCATTGGGTGCTTGGAGTGGTATACCTTATAGAAGGCTCATATACATCTAACTCAATTGGCCTGTCCATGTCAGGTGGCTGGCCTGCACCTTCTCCATGACACTATCTAATAGATTGTTGCAGGGTCACCGGATTTCCATTGGGCCTTGCCCCCTGTCATCCACCCCTGTATTGCTGTCCCCTGATTTGCTGGAACTGGTCTCCTCAGGCCTGGGACCCAAATCAGTTCTCAGCCCTCTGTGAAACTTTATGTGTGCCCAATGTATCTGATAGCAACACCACTTTTGCATATGAAAGTGCTCTCTATGTTGCAACATTGTTAAATTATTCATGTCTGTGGTGCTGACAACTGCTCGTCTTCCCACCCCACGAGAATTAACATTATCTAGCTCGGCCGCATCATGTGGTTGAGGACCACAGAATCTAGCTCTTCTAGTCTGCAATTATGAGGATGTATTCTGTTTTTTTGCAGCTGTCCCCTTGTCACCTATAGGTTGGAATGAGCTTCTTGTCTCTGACCTTGGCTATGAGCCTTGGCCGTCTTGCTCTGTGCAGCCTGGTTCTGCTTTTCTCTCATCTCTTGTCCTGCAGTTTGAGGCCTTGTGTGATTTTCATTATACTTATACTATGTCTTTTACACACTTATATTGTACTATATCTCCTATAGGTTAGTTCCATAGGGTTAGTTGCCATAAGCATCTGCAAGCTTACTCTGCATCTCTTTGTTGCATCGCATTCAGAGTTTCTACCTTTGGTTAGTGAGAAAAATAATAAAATCTTTCAACAGTATTTATATGTACCTGCCCTATAGCTGTGTAAGCATGTGCTTTGTGTATACGAGTGTGCGTTTGTGTGGAGTGGTGCATGGCTGCGAGTGCCCTTCATGACTAACATGGCTATGTCGTGGTGTCACTAATGATGTCGGCACAGTGGTTTTTCAGCATTCAGTCAATGTCATCCATCGAGGCATTTGTATCTTTAATTACTGTTGAAGCACCTGTATCCATGAAGACATTCACTGAATAAGGTTTGAAAGGCTGCCTGGGAGAATACCTCTCTCCATATGTGTTATTCAATGGTGCTCCTGGGGGTTGTCAGAATAGTGAGTGGCTTTGTGCATTCTTGACTCTTCAGCTGTCATGTTCATGGGTATGCGGGGGGCATTCGGGGGTCCCTCTCTTCAGCTCCTTGATCTGATTCCTTTGAAAATTGTACAGGTTAAAGTTATCACGTATCTCGTACTCCTTCCTTGTGGTCTTTAGATCATTATATGTATTCATCCCGACAATTCTACACTCTGCTTTTCTAGATGTACTCATGAGTGGTGGACGCATTGATCAGTGTCTGCTCCTGAGTTCTGTAGAGCAGATGCTGAGGCAATACCTTTTTTCATCCGGTCATATTCTCAAATGGAGACATTTTTGTTGCTCACAATTGTCTTGTTGTATCTCTCTAGATGCTCTGCTCGAGACTGCGAGGTAGGCCATGTGAAGTTTTTGTTTTACCCCTAGAATCTCCCAAATCCTTGCCATCACTTCACTGGTAAAATTAATTCCTCGGTCAGTCTGAGCGAATCACATGCTCAAAGAAATCGACTTGCAAATCTGACCAAGATAGTGTCATTCCCATTTTTTTGTAGGGGAGCTCTGTGTGTGAGTGAACTGGGTTGGAATTAAGCATACATCAGACACCCCTTAAGGTAAATGTCAAGGTCCTGGCCCATGTTTGGCCAGTAGGCAACCTCACAGAAGATTTCTAATGTCGTATGAAACCCCAGATGACAGGCAGTGGCTGCGTCATGGGCATGGTTCAACATCAGGCTTCGGAATGATGTATGCACCACCCATTGGTCACATCCTGATAGGGCTCTCCATACCAACAAACCATCTTGGATCCTGAACCTCTTGGAAAACTTCATCAACACCCAGAGATCCTCTTTAATGGCATAATCTTATTCTGTTAGGGGAAATCTCACAGGGGCTTCAATTTGTCGATAGAATTTTACGATAATCGGGTCCTCTTTCTGTGCAGTGATCAAATCTGCACCTGGGATATCTTTTACTCCACTGGGCAGTCGAGAGTTCACTATTTTCATGCATTTGTGACCTGGTGACAACGGCCACTTGGATTTCACCCGGCAGGGATTCCGTTTCTATGAAATCCCCCAGCAGAGTTTGGTTTTAGCAAGATGTTCAGCCGGGTCATTCCCCGTCTTATCTGGCCCTACTATGTAGGAATGACGTCTTATTTTCTTCCAATAGATGGTCATCACATTAGCGGTCCTCATATTGTCAATTGACTGGATCAATTTGCCATACTTTAATAGTTTTTGGTTGGTACAAAGCATGCCTCAATTCTTTTGTTGGTCAGGTATTCCACAAACCCATTCCTGACATAATCAGAATCAGTGATTATGACCAGTTCTTTGAGTTGGTGGTGTGCTGCGGTGAGGATGGCTTCATAAACGGGCATTAACTCTGCCACCTGACTACTTTGGGGTCCTATTTTGTAACCATCATTCAACCATTCAATGCCAGCCACCAGTTCTTTTTCCCCGTTGTTAACAACATGGTAGGAGCACACATCCACATAAACTGTGGGTATCCCCTGATATGTGTCTTCCTAATAGCCCTTGTGCTGGGAAGTTAAGTACACTCCCATATTGATGTTGGTCAGTAGACTTTCGTCCTTGAGGCTGTTTTCTTGAGCACAATCATGCAAGTCCGCCAACCCTTGCACTAGGGGACTCTTCTTGTTTTGGCCTTATATGACTTCCACAGGAGTTTCGACAATGATGTGCTCCCGCTGGATAAATGGGCGATCATTTTTCAACACCTGCACCATTGCCACGAGTGCCTTCTCGTAGTCATTGCTCTGAAACTGTCATCCACAGAGGACAAAGTCTTGCTTACGTATGAGAAGACTTTGTTGACCTTGTCACGCATTTGATACAATACCGCCTTTCAGCAAATATCTGAGAACCCCTTCTCCAAGATGAACTTGTTGTTCTTTACGGGGTAAGCAAAACAAGGATCTTAGGAAAGGCTTCTTTTCAGTTGTTTAACTGCCCTGATTTGTTCCAACCTCACTCTCACTTTACTCTGGCCATTAATAGATGGACCAAAGGTTGAGTGACCTCTGCTTATTCTTCAATTATTTTTCTATTATAATTAGTGAGGCCAAGTAGGCTTCTTACACCACTGTGCCTTCTGAAAGGACAGTTTTGCTCAGGCATTCTGCAACCGGGTCAGAACATAGCAGATGTCTGCTATACGTTCCTCCACAGTAGAGCTCTTGATCAGAACATCATCTACATAGACCAGGTTTCCCCTTTCACCCAAGTTGGGCATGGGCTTACGCAGAAAGATGTTAAACTAATTGCCAGAGTTTATGTATCCAAATGGGTTTCGGGTCCACGTGTACGGCTACCCCTCAAAGGTAAAGGCCAGCTTGTATTGGTCTTCCTTACTCACAGATACAGTCTTGTAGCCCTTGGGCAAGTCAATGGCAGTGTACACCTTTGACCCTTGGATCTGTGCCAACCCCTGATCAATGTAGGGAAGTGGGCATCTTGATATGTGGACCTTTTTGTTCAACTCCCTCAGGTCTGTATAGTCTCCTTTGGATATTTGGTTTGAGTATCCATAGTACTGGGTTGTTGAAGGTACTGTTGATCGGGCAAATTATCCCATGGGATTCTAAGTTCTTAATAATCTCTATGAGTGACTCCATGCATGCGAGAGGTAACAAATACTGGACCCATCTCAGGGTCCGTGGGTATGGTGGTTGAGTGAAGGGCCATGCGTCCACAGTCGTATGAGTCCACTGAAAAGATATCTTGGAATTCCAGGAAGACCTGTTTCAGCTTTTGTCTTTACTCCTCGGTCTTACAGGCATCAGCAAGATTGCCACTTTCCTCGACCATCTGCTTTAAACCTAGAAAGAACTCATGCTTTGCAATTGCAGCGGTATCCTCCAACTGGTTGAAGAGATCTCATTTGATGGTGTTGACCTGGACGGGAGGTTCCAGGGATTCGAGGTAGTCATTTTTTAACCTTAATAGTACATCTTCCCATCCTGATGTTCGAGGTTCTACCCTTTCCTAATGTTGAGGGGAATGATAAATTGTCGCACCTGTCCTGGGATGGTAACCTCTTCTCGCACTTGAGCTTCAACCGCATAAGGCAGCAATTGAGCTGACCAGAATGCGTTTTCAGTATTGCCAAATCCCATGGGGTTAGCCCCTAGTCGTGACCAGGCTTTATTATGAATTAGGTCCAAATTGATTGCAAATCGGTTGAGAAGGTCACTGCCTATATAAAAGGAGACACAACAATTATGCTCTATGCTTTTGTTGTCAATGGACATTTCTAGCATACACCTTCTAGGCAGGATATGTTTGGAATTTGGTGTTTCCAGACCTACTTCCCATTTATCAATCTATTTAAATGTGGGAATGGTCTGAAATTTTGGGAGTTTCTTGAATAACCCTTCGCTGATGAAGCTTCTATCATTATTCAGGCATACTCTGGTGAGCACAGGCTCCTGCCCCTCATTTATCTGAATGGAGAAAAACAACTGTTCACCCTTTTTCAGAAGGTCCATCAGACTTTGAGCTGCTTCTTCATTGTCTGGTTTCACAGGACTCAGTGTTTCTTCTGATCTTGGACTGGTGTACCATGACAGAGTGTTCCCTTCTAGTATTGAATGCCACTTAAAATTGTGAGGAAGGTTCATTTTCAGGAATGGAGATGGGTTTCCATCACCAGTGTGTACTCCTACAGGGATGATGGTTATGTATAGGACCAGATTTGTCTTGAAAGGAATTCTACCTTCTCAGAGCGCTGGACAATTAAATGGCAGGTACCATTTATGCTTACATAATTAGTACTCATTTATAATTTTATAGGCCGGTTAGTCTGGGTCCAGAGGACCTTGTTTGCACAGTCGATCAGAGGTGATAACCTCTTAATGAAATCGTTCCCCAGTAATCAAGGTGTGCCCTCTGGAGACCTGACTATCACCAGATGTTTTAATCAATGTCGCCCAATTTTTATTTCCAGATCCACAGTCCCTTTGACGGAAATATAAGTCCTGTCAAAATTTTGGAGTTGTCCAGAAAGTGGTGTGAGGGGAATTTGCTGACTCTCCCCCAGTCCTGAGTTTGGTTGGTCAAAGGCTTTTTAGACAGCAGAGTGGCTTGGGATCTAGTGTCCACCAGAGCTTATAATTCACACTGACCCTGCACCTTGACCGGTGCATAAAATCTGTCTTCTTTCTCCTCATGGTTCAACGAAAGTGTGAGTTATTTGCCAGCCAAGTGACCATTTTCTTGATATTGAACAACGACACTGGGTGATCTTGGGCGATTTTCTGTGTCACAGATCCGGAATCCCTGAGGAAAATTGTGCAGCTAACAATGGGCAGATTTGGGGAATTCTCTTTCTCCCCGCTTTCCTTTCCCCCTTTACCGGGACAGTACTCAGAACCTGTTTGGGAGAGGGACACCTACTCTGTTTCTTCCTTGTTTGGCTCACACCTTTGGGGTAGAATAGTTTCTTGTTCTGGTCAGTCTCCATATTTACCCTGTCCAATTCAGGGTCTTTTAGGATCCATTTGTGAGGGATCCCCCAATTCTGAAAGAGAAGGTCCGCTTACCTGAATACTGTAGGGATTCTTCTCTCTCACATGGAATGATCCGGAGTTCCTCCACAAAGTGGGTTCTTCTTTGGCCCCTCCTACTTACCCTATGCTCTTTGGGTTCTAACTTTCCGGGGGTAGAAGAGTCACTTTGAGACTGAGAGGTTTCTAGGGGGTTCTGTCTGGGTGAGAAAGGAAGCTTCCTCTAGGGCTTGGCACCTCCACACCACCCGGGCAGAGGTTGGGAGGTGGAGTGATACTTCTCTCCTGTGGGAAGTCTGGAGGGAACTTTCCCAGTACTTACCCTATTGCCCCCCCCTGGCAGTGTATACATACCCCAGGATTGGCTTGGTGCCCTTGTACGTAGGGCTTACATAGGTGTCAGGTTCCGAGGGATCATTATTTTGGGCCCCTGTCTGACTACCATTCAATTGGGACCGGGTGGAGGGTCCCTTCTGCCTTCCATTTTGCTTGTTGGCAGGAGGGTTACTTTTAGGCCCCTCGTCTCCAGATCCAAGGGAGGGGTAGTTCTCATATCCACCACCTTCGCAGCAGCAGGTGTGTTAGATGGCTTAGGGGTTTTTGGGTTGTTTTTACTCTCATTGGTCTTCTGGACCTCATAGATCTGTGTGGCTTGTAAAATTACCCAATCCAGGGTCATGTGCTCATGATAATTCCTCACCAGCTGAGTTATTATGTATTTGGGGAGCATATGAAAATAGGTAGTCACAACTTCTCTACTGTGTGTGTTCACCAGCTGGGAAGTCTGAACAAATGCACGCTTTCATTTCTAACCAAATTCCTGACGCGCCTCATCCCCCCCACATTGCAAATTATATGCAGCCTTATAGGCCTCCTGTAGGTTTTTACATATAGAAACATGTTTTAAAATGGCTGCTTTATAGGTGGACCATGTATAATGATCCTGGTCCTCCAGTCCAGCAAAGAAACTCAAGTACTCAAGTGAGAATGGATATTTTGTAATAATAATTATAATTTCTGATCTGCAATGATGCCATCATCTGCTCATAAAGGTCAAGGTGCTCCCATACCGAATAATTGGCATTCTTGTGGTAAGGGGTCAGCAAGCTCTTTATGTCCTTCGTATGTGTTATTTGGTCCTTAACAAAACTCTTGATCTGTAAGGCTGTCTTTTTCTTTCTCTGCACATGAGTCCATTCATTTTCTGACTCAGAGCTCAATTTTACACATTCCCTGTCCACTCGGCGTTCCCTATCTCCATAAGATTGGGAATATCTCACAGACTCATAGGATCTGGACTTCTCTCGCCTGGACCGCAGTGAACTCTCTCTGTCACCTTCCCTGTAGTTACATTTAGGCCCAGAAAAGAACACAGTTTCATCATTGTTCTTTCCAGGGAGTCTGGGGAAATCCCCCCTTCCCCTGAATATGTGGAGGGTTTTAGAATGCTCTTCCTTGGCTGAAGTTCTGGCTTTTCTCCTTCAGCGAAGTGGGTGAGGTGGTCTCTTTGCAGTCTCATTTTCGGCTAATCTAACTCCCTGAATTTCTCATCAATGGAGTTTTCCTGTCTGAAGTACTCACAGTATTCTTTAGTTTGGCTAAACTTGGGTAAGTCCAACTGTCTCATGTTCCCCCATTCTTTATCAGTGTATGCATGAGGTCAGTTCCCATTTGTACCTGGGTGGGTGTAGATGACTGGTCTGAGGCCCCTGATGGGACGGTCATCTCACCTTGATCAGTGGGTCTTGTCTAGTAACCTGATTGGTCAAGGTTCCTCAGAACCTGTTTATATTTTTCCATTTCTTTTGCCAAACTCTCACACCTGTGTCTCTCTTTCCTAATTTCCTCTTGGTACTCAGAGAGCTGAATTTTTTATTCTGGCGCTAAGGACTGATTGGTCCCTAGCACCCTGCTCTAAGCTACAAACCGATCTTTTATTTGCTGCCCTCATGCTTAAGTTTTTCATTGTCCCTCTGTGAGCCTGGTATGCTGTGTGCATATTCAAGGCACCTTTCCTTCAGGAGACAAATCTCTTTCTCTTGCACATCCCTATAAGTTGCTGCCTCTCATAGTCCAGCTTCTATCTGTCTCACATGCTCTACAATCTAATTCTGTTCTTCTCTAATTCTGATCAGTTACTGAGAACCTGACTGTTCCTTTTCTGCATCCAATTCAACCTGAATGCAGCTTGGTCTTTGACCAGTTCTAAATTCTGTTGTTTCAGAATATTTACATGTTGCTGCATTTCGTCAAACTTCTTTTGTGACTCCATCTCTTTGATGACAAATAGACTATTTTTCCTTGCCAGTGTCTTGATTTGTTGCTTGAGGGCCAAAATGTTATCTATCAACCCTCTCTTTTTGACCAGTCTGGTAATGCAGTTGGGAATACGGTTGACTTTCAGTATCTACACCCTCAGTGCAACTCTATCACTCTCTCTGCGCTGGCTTGCTGTTGTGTTTTCAGCTCATCATGTAATAGATCAATGAGCCTTTCTTGTTGTAATCCAAAATGTTGCTCTGCTAGCTTTATCTCCAAGCTGGGTGACTTCTTTCTGAGCCTATTTCCAGGCCTCAGTCTGCTTCATCACATCAGCCTGTTTATTCTGCAGTCTTTCTTCAAGTAATTTCACATACGTGAGCTGTGAATTGAGCCATTTGGATCAGTTCTTCATGAGCATTCTTGCTCATGTAAAATGCCTCTAAGGCTTTGTGCAAAATCCCAGCTTCAAGCCAAAGGTCATTGCTCAACTAGGTCACCTCCTGCACCATTCTGGTTTTCCAGCTCCCGGCTTCGCTTTCTCTCCATTTAACTCGAATGAATAGTTTAGCCAGGAGATGCTTCCTGGCATCCGACACTTCTATGGTAGTCATTTTAAAATGGCCATTTGCAACTTTTGTAAAACCTTCTTTGCGCAGGCGTAGAATCACCCTGTTCCTGCTTCATTTCCACACACAATGCCAAATGAAATTTAATTATAATCTCTCTGCTTCTGGTCTCAGTACTCGACATAATCTTATTTTTCTACTCTTATGCCCCTTACTGGAATTCAGGGGTCAAGTTACACTGGCCCTTTAACAAGGTATAGCAACCTTCTATTTACCTCAATGCAGTTACACCAAAATTAATATTCTATCACCAATGCACTTGTCATTAGTCAATAATAATAGACCAGATCCCGGACAAGCCCCTAATTTTAGTGTTAGATGGAGAGGCCATCTTTAACCTGTGAGTCCCCCCAATAAAGGAGCTCAACAACAATTTTCTTGATTTTGTTTTAGCACTGCCCCTATTGACGATTCATATAGAGCCACATAAATCTCCCCCCCCCCTGTGCCAACAGTGAGCAATGAACCAGGCCAGCGTATAGAAAGAAGATATCAATTATTTAAATGATAAAATGAATTAATAATGCATTTATTAAGTACACACGCCACCTTCTTTGTGGCACAAAACAAAGCTTGACACAAAATGAATGTCCTTTTTTCGGAATGGACAGGTAAATATTACTTCACCAAAATATAGCTTAGAAAGAAGTAAACACAGGTTTGATTTTAAAACAAGATATACATCACATGTTCAGTGTTGGATTCATGAGGTCTCAGTTTTGCAAAGCACTTCTCCCCCAGCCACAAAAAACAAGCATCAATTAGATGCAGCACACTTCTGTTGAAAGGCCAGGTGTAGGCAGTAGGGGCAGTTTAGACATTTCATTTTTCAGACACTGCTTCACTTAAATACACATGTTGGGGAAGGTGGATAGTTATGAAAAGAATATGCTGTTGGTGGAAATATACCCCTTAATCAAATATAATTTTGAAAGGGTGGTGACCATTGTGAATTTCATTTTAAGATAAGTATACCTTAATTAAAAAATACGTTTTTAGGAATGGGTTACAGTTGGGAATTTCATTTTAGGGACACATATATTTTGGTTGGAAAGGCAAGGTTTGGGAATGGCACAATCACCTTTTTGTTTTAAAGGCAAGATTTGGAGATGTGACAATTATCAATTTCATTTTGGTGGTAAAGATACCCCAATTAATTTAGTTGGCTATAACATTATTTTGGGTAAAAGAGAGGGTGAAACTTTAGAATTCTTCCAACCTACTCCTGTGTAAATTTGTTTGGGAGTTAATTAAAGTGATATACAGTCAAATATGCTAAGGGTCTACACAATTTTCCCCCACCCACTAATGGAAGGAAACCCACTAATGAAAGGGAATAGGTTAATTAAATAGATCCCCTCAATGACATTTTTTTGGACAATGTACTTACTTTTGGAAATCTCTGGGCTTAGCACTCATGGAGACTGAGCAGGACTTTGCTTTTGGGAAATAAAGGATTCTGGCAAAGACTTCAGTCAATGGGATCCCAAAGCAATCCACCTTCTATGGTTCCAGATAAGTATCATAGCCTCTGTTTTCTGGTCTCTCCATTAATGGGAATCTCCAGCTCTCTTCATATATTTTCACCGAGATGCTGTTTCAGCAGATCTCCTTTGGTGATATTTTTAGCAGCCATCCCCTCTTCCATAGTGCAAGTCATTTATACTCCCTAAGCCCCTCCCATTGAAAATAAACATTAGGTAGTACTAACTTATGATCTCACAACCAGGATTGGACAGTTGCATTTCTCTCCACCCTCAAAGTCCATGCCCCCTCTAAGGATTAGTTCAGGAGTTCAGAACAGAACAGAAATCTAGCAACTCCCCTTTGAGATTCACATTTTCTTCCATGCCCAATTTTACCCAAAATGTTCCGACATGGCAACATTTTGTAATTTACCAATAAATGCCATGATACATAGATATAATATTCACCTCCTCATGATGGATTTTCCACCCTTTTCAGAAAAAAAGTATACTAGTTATGAATATGAAATGCACTATCCAGATACCTAATTCTATAACCATCAGCTCACCAATTGTTAGATTCAGGACATTTTCAGGGAAGCCAGAAACACATTTTTTATTACTATTGTAATGCCATAAGTCGCATGTGGATACATTTCATTTCAACAAAATCGCCTTGAAATTATCTTTAAAATCACATATGAATGAAGGCAGTGCAACCTATGGTTGCTGACAAAGTCACTAGTTGTGACAGATCATTTAAACTAATGGGAAATCTTCAGGATGTATGCAAATCTTAAATCCCATTTCCCCATATAGGCTTTATTATTCATGAACTGCTGCAGACTCTTGGGCCCAATGTTGGTTTAAGTCTGGGATAAAAGCCATTAGCCTTTTGTTCTTTGAGAGTTGATGGGCTGAGGAGATCCTTATCATGCAGCAGACAGTTCACCTCTGCTCTGTGATGTTATGAGGCCATGCTGACATCTGGGATTATGTCCTGTAATCTTAAATTGACCACAATTTTGATCTCAAACATTATATTTCCAAGCATTTGCCACACCCAGAGCTCGGTCTGTGTTGATCTGGCCTTGTCATAAATACTTCTGGTGTGAATCAGCTCTACAGAGATTTCCCTTCCAGATAAGAAGCCAAGCAGACCTTGGAAATCTGCTTAACAACAAGAAACATGGTCATTCTTGGGTCTAAATGAGATTTGCATGTGATGCATGAGAAACATTTTTTTCATGTATTGATTTGAAACTGCAAAAAGGAACATGCAAGGCCATTTTAGTTTCAGTATTTGAAAATCCTTCTTTTCATGTGGAAGGCGCCTTTGATTTCCCCTTGCAAATTCTAATTAAGGGTTTCTTTTTCAGTTCAACCTTTCCCGTTTTAATGAAAGATAGGCCTTTTTATTTCCACTACCTGGCCTTTCACATAGCATTTCCATTTTATCACAATTATTTGCTGTGTTACTTGCAGAAACGCACACAGTCTGAATTACTAGGGCCATTTTCCTCGTGGAGGGTTTTGAAGGCTGGCTGGTCATTTTTCCAGTGGCCCTTTCAGTTATATTTGTTTTGCCAGTAATTAAACCCCAAAACAATAATTGGATCAAAAGACATAGGTTCTCCGTAACAAATGCACATGGCAATCTATGTTTGACATACGCGGCAGGGGAGACACAAAAAAAGTGTTGGTACACATTAAATCTGTTAAAGGAATATAAAGCAAGCATGGCCATTAATCCTGTTGAGGAAAAGGTATGGCACTCATACATAATCTCTAAATATGACAATAGTGATAATACAAGTCATTACTAGGTAACATTAAGACTAAGAGATTTGATATACATATTGATTAGGATTACATCATTTCTGTTATGCATAAATTGAACAACCCTAGAGCCCCAAGACCTGACAATCTGACAAATGCAGTACTGGGGAGGAACCTGGATGTGTGGGCGGATATCTTTATGGACCTGTATACGAAAATAGTTGCTATACCATCATCATGGAAGAAAGCCGTAATAAAACCAATTCATAAGACAGGAGCAAGGCTCGACCCAGTAAGTTATAGATTATTATCATTACTAGATGTGACAAACAAGTTGTTTCCAACCATGTTGATAAAAGAACTGCCGATATGGGCTATTCAAGAAAATATATTGAGTGCATTTTAAACCGGCTTTAGACCTGGGTCATTGACTACACATAATATTTTGACGCTAAATACTTTATGGCTTCACAAATTAGAAGGCACCAGCCTTTATATAGTTTGTATGTACATTTTAATGCATCCTTTAACACTGGTGTATGGAATACCTGTGGAAAAAACTGTTAAAGTGGAACACACCGTAAGGACTCCTGAGTCTATTGATAAAACTGCATGAGAATACAAGTGTGAAGGTGAGATTGAACAGCATGGGGTTATTTACTAAGGATATACGCACAAACAGAGGCTTAAACCAGGGCTTTGTGTTGCCCCTATGTTATTCAATCTATACCCGCAAGGATTTACCTTGAGCATTAGCTGCCTTCAACAGTGTTCTGCCAAAAATAGGAAACACCACATACCCCATGGCCCACTTATGCAGATGGCATTATCATCTTAGACCACACTTTTAACAGGGTAAGGAGAAGAGCAAATGCATTACACACTTACACACAAGCAAACAGGGTGCAAATACATTTATGCAAAACAAAATGTATGTGTGTTGGACGTACAAAAAACATAATCAACCTATTCAGCTAGAGGATGGCCCCATTGAATACATGAAAACCTATGTTTACTTGGGCTATGTAATTACACAAGATAATGCGTCTATTGTACTGAAAGAAGAAATTTGCAAAGGGGACGGCTGGATACAGTGTGCAGGGAATATTATTTGTGAATAAACAGAGCGTAATGGCATCAATCTTATCTGGGCTCGAGGCCAAATATAAGCATAATTATAAATTGGTTAATATTTTAGAGGGGAAGATCTGGAGGAGATAGATTAACTTGCTTATTGGTATTCCGATGGAGGCGATCTGTCTCGAACTTGGTCTAGGCACTTTAGTCATCCAGTTATTATTAAAAAAAGGGCTACTATATATCAAATCGATGAAGGACCCAGAATGCCCTTTGTTAAATCTATTGGGTGCCACCCTAAAGGAAGGACTATCAGAAGTCCTAATGAATTACCAAAAAGCGAATGGTGCATTTGTTCACATGATTTAATGGGAAGTGGCGTGGTATTGGTGTTATTTAAGCAATAAACCCATATCGTGGGGGGCATTAGTGGGCCAAGTAATGCCCAGGCCAGTTTGAAGCCAGGGCGATGCAAGGGCTTTAAAGTTAGCCTAGGGCATTAACTGCACAAGTGATCCACCTACCAAGAGGGGTTTATTGCTATTAGTATCCCGGCACGTTGTAGTGGGATACTAATAGATTTTTTTCTTCCCAAGTTGAGAAACAGTATGTTTGCTGTTTCTGAACTTGAAAATAAACTACAAAACAAGATGCCCGCCATGGATTGGGGAGAAGGGAACAACATGTAGCCCATTCACCCTATCCATGGCAGCCATTGCAGCGTCAAGGATGCTCTACGAACATTTGTGTTCCCGGAGCCAGCACGGTACAAGGGAGCACCAGGCAAGTGGGGCAGGGGTCAGGGGGTTAAACATGTGGAAATGGGGGGTGAACGGGAAGGCCACAACCGTGGACCCAGTAGGGGAAGATGACAGCCTCTAGCTGCAAGGATGCTCAGAGTGGTAAAGCCCCCATTCTGAACCTCCCAATTGGCAGGGACGCCACCACCTCCACTCACCAGGTAATAATATAAGCTAAGAGCAGAATTATAAAAAGGTTAATGAATGGGACTGGATCAACAATTATGAATAGATTTCTCGATTAAAGAGCCTGAGTAAATTTAGAAATCTGTACCTAGCAGTCAGGCAGTCAGATATTTACAGGAGGAGGAGGAGGAAGAGGTAGAGGAAGGCAGCTTGAAAGAGAGCTGTGTGTCATCTGCGTAACACTGGAAATGGAAGAAAGTGGAGATCAGCTGGGCCAAAGGGGCAGGTTGATGCTGAAGAGCCATGGCGATTGGATAGAGCCCTGAGGGATGCCACAGGTAGAGAGTGAGGTGGAGGAGAGAAAGGGGACAATTGTTAGGACACCTACCTGCCGGTCTGGGCCTTAGAGGGTTTACCCCCGGTTTTATTTGTGGAGGCTGTGTTTTCTCGCAACCTCCATTGCCCTGGCCAAAGTTGCTCCCGGTCCGCGCATGCGTGTTCATCCATGTTTGGCCTTCTATGCATGCGCTGTCCTGTCTGGGCTGCGGAACACGGATGTGCCTCCCAAGCCTCATTCTGAGGCTGTCCGAATGCGCGGTTCGGGGTACGTGAGCATGCCCATCAGGCCTCGTTGCCATGACAGCCTTTATCTGGCTGTCGGATCAGGAGCTGGCCGCGTCTCAACCCAGTTCGGTTCCTGACCATTCGCTTCACACCTAGGCCTTTGGCTGTCCTAATTTTGCTTCCTGTTTTGCCCTTGGACCCTTGCACCTTGGTCCTTGGGCTTCCTGGTTCCCTGCCCTTGCTTCTTCCTCCTTAGTCCCTGTCTCATGTTCCCAGTTCCCCTGGGTCTCCTCGCCTTACCTTTCTCTGGTCTCCTCCAGTCCTTTGGCAACCTTGGTACCCTACCCTGCCTCCTTCAGGATTCCCAGTCTGTTTCCCGACCCAGCTATTCTTTGTCTGTAGTCTTTGCCTAGGGATTACCTTCTCTTGCCTGTCATTCTCTCACCCCTTGTCTCTGCTTGGGTACCTCATCTCTGAAGACTGCTGGACAAAATAACTCATCTACTCAGAACAAGATCTACAACCAGTTCAGCCTACCATGAGTCTGAAGACGGCCTTCCCTGCCAGTGCTTGCACTGTCCTATGTCACGCTAAAATCAGGGAAATGCCCATCCATGGCATCGGGAGCCAGTTCCCCTTCGACCTTGTGTTGCACAGGTGGGAGTGGGGCTGGTTCCTTGCGTTGCCCTTCTTTGCTTCATCCACCCACCAGACAGACTGGCTACTCCTACTCGAACACCTCCAGGGAGCTCAGGTATGCAGCGTTCATAGGACGCACATCTTAACAAATTGAGATGCCTAACCACCGGTTCTGATTCCGAGATGGATGACACTCAGGAACTTTGAGAAGAAATACGGGCTCTTTGCTCTGAGATGGCCACACTCCATCAGGACAACATTGTCCTGCGACAGATGGTGGTTCAGGGTGCCGGCTTTGGAATTACCCCACAGGTTGAGAATACCATGGCACACACTGCACCGCTAAAGTTCAACAGGGATCCGAGACGAGTGGCCAAATTCTGCAACCATTGTAAAATACATTTCCTTTTCAGGCCTACACACTTCAATCAAGACAAGGCCAAGATAGGCTACATACTAAACAACCTGACCAGAAACGCTCTTGCTTGGGCGTCACCTTTGGTTACAGCCAACAGTCCCATCCTCAACAACTTTGTGGCCTTTGAAAAGGCATTTCTGGACGTCTTTCAGTCACCCAATTTGGCTGCCTCTGCGCAGAACCAGTTAATGGACATCAGACAGGGTTCCAGTAACATCATTGCCTACATCAGTCGGTTTCGTCAAATGGCAACCAATTCACAATGGCTTGAGTTTACCCAGAAAACCTTGTTTCCTCGTGGGTTGTGAGAAGAATATAAAGACGAGCTGCTCCATATACCTGAACCCGACACTCTGCATTCACTCCTGGAACAAGTTATTCGGATAGATCACAGGTTGGCAGAACGAAGAGGTGAAAGATGCCAGTTTGAGAGGGTTTTCTCAAGACCCCTGACATCACCATCCGGTGTATCAGCCCCCACAGAAACAGGTCCGGAACCAATGCAGCTGGGTGCGGTAAGAGGCCCCTTAACTGAGGCTGAGAAGAAATGCAGAAGGAACCTTCACTTGTGTCTCTATTGTGGGGCCTCCAGCCACTATTTGGGTACCTTTCTCCTGCGACTACCAAGGAAGAAGGAAAACTGACGGGCCTGTCGTGCATGGGGAAGGCGAAGACAGGCCTTTCGACCCCTCAGTTCTACCGGATTCTGGTACAGTTCTTTGGCCCATGCAGCCGGTAATTCTTATGGTGTTGAGGTCAGAATGTCTTGGCTGAACAAGCTGGTGGAAGTTTCCGGTCTCCTGAATTTTGGTGCCTCCGTCAACTTTATTGATGCAGATTTCACAGTCCAAAGTGGTGTCCCACTTCTCAACAAAGATTGCGCCACTCTTGTGGAGGTAGTCGATGGAACCCCGTTGCCCTCTGGTCCCATTTCAGCAACACACCGTGCCTCTGTTCTTACAGATTGACGAACATCGGGAGACCATTTCCCTGGACGTGATTAAGTCACCCTCTTATCCGATCGTTTTGGGACTACCATGGCTCTTGCACCATGATCCCAATATAGATTGGGTAAAACGGATCTAGTGTTGGCTTCTTACCGCTGCATCCAGGAATGCTGTTCTTCCAGGACTACCCTGAAAAACACCACGGCAGCGCCTCTTTCTCTGGGTGATATGAACCCTCAGCTTTGTTACTTGCTTTCTGTGCCTCAGGAATAAGCAGAGTACTCCGATGTGTTTTCCGAACCAGAGGAGATACCATTACCTCGCCATAGGTCTTTTGATTGTGCCATCGAATTATTGCCCAATGCTGAGATACCCCATGGAAAAGTATATTCCTTACCCCCAAACAAGAAAGGGGTCTTACAGGAATACCTGGAGGAATGCCTCAGAAAAGGGTACATCACACCTTCCAAGTCTCAGGCGGGGTTTCCACTGTTTTTGTCAAATCGAAAGAAGGAACTGTACACCCGTGTGTTGACTATCGGCAGTTGAAGGACATTACTTGGAAGGATAGGTACCCCTTGCCCTTGATTTGAGATATCATGGAAGCTACCCATTCTGCATGTGTATTTTCGAAGTTGGACCTTCGGGATGGGCCTACAATTTAGTTCGAATCAAATACGGCGACGAGTGGAAGACGGCCTTCAAAACACCATCTGGGCATTATAAATATTGGGTCATGCCGTTTGGCCTGTGTAATGCCCCTGCTGTCTTCCAGCGTTTTATGGACGTCATCTTGTCAGATCTGATTGGGGTTTTAGTTTGGGTTTACCTTGACGACATCTTGGTATTTTCCACGGGTCCAGAAGAACACATATAACATGTGAAGGAGGTCCTCCAACAGTTGTCTCTGAACCATCTGTTTGCCAAAGCTGAAAAATGCCTCTTCCATCAAGGCAACATTGACTTCCTTGGATATGTGATCAGCGACTCTGGCATCCACATGGATCTCGCTAAAGTGCAAGCAATCCAGGACTGGAAACAGCCTTACGATTTGAAATCCCTTCAAGGTTTTCTTGGATTCGCCAATTTATATCAGCACTTTATACCCAGGTTTTCTCAACTGACCGCTCCCCTGTCTCGCCTGACTAGCAGGAGGATGCATTTTCTGTGGAACTCCGAGGCTACAGCCGCCTTCCAAGACTTAAAAAAGGCCTTCAGTACCTCTCAGATATTATGACATCCAGAGGAAGAGAGACCGTTCATCATCGAAGCGGACGCATCAGACTTTGTTATTGGGTCTGATCTACTGCAAGAGGACCCTGCAACAGGGATGGAATTCACAGTGGCAAACCATGCCCGCAAGTTGTCATCTAGTGAACTGAACTACACCATGATAGAGAAGGAGCTCATAGCCATAAGAGCTGCATTTGAAGAATGGAGACATCATCTTCTTGGGGGAAGATTTCCTGTGGAGGTCCGCACACACCATCGGAACTTACAGTACCTACGATCTCTCCAATGTCACACTGCTTGCCAGGCCCGTTGGGCCTTTTTCTTCTCTCATTATGACAATAATCTACTATTCTTTCACGACTGGCTGTACGTTCCTTCCGCCAGTTTCCAGGCAGCGATTCTGGAGAGATTCCATAACTCCAAGACCAGTGGACATTGTGGTGTCCAGGCCACCCAAGAATTGATCCCCAGGCAATTCTCGTGGCCACGATGGGCTAGTCAGACCAAAAAATACATAGGGTGTTTCCCCATCTGTGCCCAGACCAAGATAACAAGTACAACTACATGGGCTGCCGGAAAAGATACTCTCCGATCGTGGATCCCATTAGATATCCTCCTTTTGGAGTCAGTTGCGCAACCACCTCGAAAGTCACAGGGCTCTCAGCTCAGGCCATCACCCACACACCAATGGCCAAACTGAGCGGACAAATCAGACATTGGAGCAGTACCTCCGCAGCTACGCCAATGCAGCCGAGACCAACTGGTCAACAAATCTGTATTTGGCAGAAGTGGCATATAACAACTCGGTGCACGCTGCTACAGGCCTGAGCCCCTTTTTCGTTCTTCTGGGCAACATCTCAAACTGCTGCCATTTTGTCTCATCCAGCCCAGCACCATTCCATCAGCCGATCAACTGGTCACCGCCCTCCAGACTCAACACACCCTGGCGATTGGTACCCTTGCGGAGGCACGTGAGAGTAGGAAGGCACAGGCAGACAGAAGGTGTAGCCGTGAGCCTGCCCTGCAGGTCGGGGATCAGGTTTGGCTTTCATCCAAAAACCTACCTGTTCACAACCTACCCACTAAGCTTGCGCCTTTTTATTTTGGGCCATTCCGGATAACCAACCGGGTGTCACCTGTGGCATTCCGTCTGAGTTTGTCCCGTCTTGGCGGGTTCATCCCATTTTCCACATTTCATTGTTGAAGCCTTATTTTCCTGATTCCTATGGACGTTCTTGTTCCTGTCCTGCATCTATTGACATGGAAGGCACGCCAGAATTTGAAGTACAGGAGATGTGTGATTCATGTATCGGAGGTGGGGTGCTCCAGTTTCTGGTTGACTGGAAAGGCTACCCTGCCTGTGACCGCACCTGGCAACCTCACCATTTTGTACATGCCCTTTGTTTGATATGTGAATTCTATTTCCACCATCCTTGGAAACCTGGGGCCTGGGCCTTCCTTACAGGGGGCACAGTGTTAGGACACCTACCCGCCGGTATCGGCCTTGGAGGGTTAGAGTCCCGGTTGGAGGGTAGGCCCTCACGGGTGTTCAGGAGAGCAGTTTCCGTGTCTCTGGCAGCCCTGAAACCGGACTGGTTGTGGAGGCAGCGAGCCATTTCATTGTGGAGTTTCAGTTGAGGGCTGACCGGCTTCTCCATGAGTTTGCCCAAAAAAGGGGTGTTAGAGATAGGGCGCTAGTTAGCAGGGTAAGAAGGGTCAGCAGACAGCTTCTTTAGGAGAAGGTGCACAAGAGAGTGGTTGAGGGGTTGAGGGAAGGAGCCAGTGGCAAATGAGCAGTTGCATAGGTCAGCCAAGGCTGGTACAAGTGATGCGATTTTATCCTAGATGGTTCTGGGGGTTCATGGGAGGACCTGTTTAGAGGAGACCTTCATACAGGGATGTCATTTAGGGGGTAGGGGGAGCCAGAGGATAGCAGGGGAAAGGGTCAGGAGCACTGTGCACCAATAGAATCACACCAGGCGGCCAAGCGGACAGAGATCATGGTGGAAATGCCCAGATTTACAGATCATTATCAAATTGGTAGCAGTGCAAAATGATTGATGCACAGTTGGGAGACACCCTAAATTCGATTTTAGCCGGAAAGCACTCAAAAGCACTCAAAAGCTGTAAGTGATTTCAATCTGGCACACACCCAAGTCATGCCCAGTGTGTAGTGCACAACTGAAACCCTTCTTTATTTGTATCTATAAGTTCAATATTCTGAACGATATACCACTCATATCACACCCTTCTCCTGGAACCCCACCCCACCCCCCGGTCACACTGAACCAGGAATCAGGCTAGTTTGCAAAGGTAAGTATTTATTTATGTATTTATAATTTAATCACAGTATATTTTAATAGGTAAACAACAATAGGAGATTAAATAGATGTGAGGAGAGAGCAGGTATTCAGGCATAGCACAAATCAAGCAGAATATCACTCCTACCTTCCCCCTTCAAACACAAGAGAAAAACAGAATTGACTTTTCAGCTTTCAGCTGTCAGAATGGCTTTGAAATAGCCTTTAGAATTGACTGGGCAAAAACAACAAATATGGTCAAAAATACTTAAATTATTATAAATTCCAATGGGAGCCGCTTTGAACAGTTGAACACAATCACAAACAATGATTTAGTCTAAAGTAAACATTTGAAATCTCAAAGTCCAAGTTGGAAGCAGTTTAAAACTAATGCACACGTGTAAAAACCTTTCAGAATTTCAATTCACGGCAAACTTTTCATTGCGTGATATTCGCTATAATGGACTGCACTGGGTTCTTTTGATGGCTAAGGATGTTAGGTACAAGTAGGAGTTGAAATCTTGCTTCTATCATAAAAACTAAGGGAGTTATAGAGGTTTTAGTAAAAGATGTTTTGTAAAATAGGCGCGAGAAAGGAAAACAGAAATTCGGGTTAGAAATGACAGGTAGGGTTTCTGATGCTATATTAAAGACTGCAAAAAGGAGAATGCCACACAGGAAGGTCATTCACAGCCGTTCATAACAGTTCATGTGCGATACTGTAGTTTCCGTTTGGTTTGGGAATTACTTTTCTTAAACAATCAATAAGAAGTTAGGATTTAGGATTTAGGAACACAGATGAGAAAAGAGTAAGTGCAAAGATAGTTCTAGCAATACTATGGTTCTGAATTAAAAATGGGATGGGTTTGAGATTGGGATCATACAATGCCGATAAATTAGGGTCACTTTTCTTCCTATTAATACTCACAAAATAAGTTATTCATTTGGACCGTCAGTTCTGGTCATGGATTGGATCTGTCAAGGAAGAACAGCACATCAGGCACGTTCCTGGATCAGCTATGCTCGTCACTGGATTTGCACGGAATCTGCCCTAGTTGTTTGTGGATATTTCAATCAGCTGGGTAGCGAGTTCCTCAGGCAAGCCTTGTGATGGCAAGCCAGAGAATTTTAGGATACTAGTTCAAAATGCCTTCTCACACCACAGCGCTTCACTGGGTTGCAAGAATAAGTTTGAGGATTAAGCCTTGTAGTTCTCTACTGCTTGCAAGAGTCTTGGCATCTGGATCTTGAAGGATGTTAAAGGTTGATGTAGAATGCTGGATCAGTGTGCTTCGTCGGAATCAGGAAAGTGAGTGAATCAGTGAGTCCCTTTGTGTTGTCAGCTGTCTCTGTTTATCCTTTAAAATGACATCACAAAATGGGTGTATGGGCCGGCTTAACTAAGCCTGCCCCTGTGAGCTGGGATTGGAACAAAACCTCATCTCAGCCTTGCAACTGAGTGATTGGATCAAGGCCGGATGATGTCACATTTTATGGTTTGCTTTACAGTTCTATGAAACCTCCCTTTAGCTATTAGTACCAAAATCGGATTTCATCCTAAATAGATTTTTCTACATGGGTCACCTTTACACAAATCACACCCAACAATTCCATATGTTATGTAGCATCTGCTCATCAAAATCCCGCAGCTGCCGGATCTTTTTTCACCTTTCTATAGAATGTTGTCCTTTTCGCTATGAACACAATTTCCAAATTTCCTGCAAATTACCACAAATGTGCGCATTTGACCTGGGGTTGTGTGTGTACATTTTTACAATTCTAATATTAATACATTTAACATAAAACCACATATATCGCCATTCCTGTTCTGAACATGTTACACGGTTCTGTTGGCTCTTAAAATGTGCAGCCAAACATTAGACTAACAGATATGTCCTTGGTATATTTTTCACCACTTTGAATCACAAGTTATGAGTCTTTAAAAATTGTTCTTTGTTCATGCTAAACAGCAAATGCTCCTGCCCCTTTGTCTCTCCACACAGTCCCAGAACAGCCCCCTCCTCTTGGAAGTCCCTTCCAGGAGCAGTTTACGACTCCCTTCACACCTCCGTGTCCTGGGCTGAAGCTCTGCCATTGTTCCTTCTCTTTCTGTAGACAAAAGTCTGGGCTAACCCACAATTAGAATCTCCCAGTAAGTTTCTGCTAAGAGGATCTTCCCTCCCCCTGGGAGAAACCTGCTTTTCCAGTTCGTGCAGCTCAGCCAGGCTAATTTATTCTTGATTAAAATCCAGCAAAACCAAACTTATTGCACCAAATCGCATAAATACATTATTTTCTTCGTTTTCAATCTGTGGGATCAAAAACACAACTAAGATCTGTTTTCCTTTTAGCAACAATCCTTTTTATGTTTGCTAAGCCGGCAGACTTTTAGTTTAATACTTTGCAGTTTCATCAGGGGCTCCTCTGGCAGCTGTCATCCACAGGTAGCCCAAGGTAAAGCACACAGATTTTGACAGGGGCTGTCAGTTTACAGACAATCCCATTTTCCTGAAGAAATGTTTTGCTCTTCACATTTAGGACTCGTATGTTTGCAATGCTTCATAAAATTACATGAATTTTAGCACCAAGCAAGATTTTGGATGTTGAGAAGTGCTGTTTTATAGGTATTTTGTAGTTTTTAGCACCAAAGCAAATGTCATTTGTAGGCACATTTTTCAGTTTCAATTGCAAAGGGCTGATTCTCCCTCTGCACTCTGTTTGCTGGTCATGGAGCCCACTGGCACCTTTTCTGCATTGTGTGCTCTATCCCACCACATATGCACTATGTGTGGCAGGTTGTGCATCCATTCTTTTGGTGTGTTGCAGGACACAGTTTTTGTAGGTTTTGGCACGCACAAGAGTTTTGCCGCCATTGTTGCTACTTCTTGCACCATAACTAGCAGAGTGGTGCCCCATAGAACAGCAAGTTGGTCAATACATCCCACAAAGCAGTACAAAATGGTGGATGCACAGTTAGAAGCAGACCTCCATCCGATTTTAGCCAGAAAACACTTAAAAGCAGGACAAAATGGTGGATGCACAGTTGATACAATGAGGAACGTAGAGAAGCCAAAGAGAACCTGCTTGCTCATATAAAGAATGAGGCTGGGAAAAATATAGTAACTTTGTGCCAACTAAGGCTTAAATATAGGTGCATACTTATGGAAAAAAGAAAACTTTCCTGAGTAGTAAATGGTACAATCTATTGGATACAGTAAAGACAGGGGATTCAGCTGCCTTTTGGAAGCTGGTCACAGATAGTACTCAATCTAGAGACCCTGCGATCCAGGGTTGTAGCCAACGATGCTTGACTTGACCATTTTTAGAGACTCTATAGTGAGAATAGGGAATTGGTATCAAACAGTAATGACCTGTCATTGCATTTAAGGGCTTCCCCCCAGGTGGAAGCTAATACCTTTATAATATTGGAGATTTTGGGAGGCGCAATGCTCACAGAAGGGAGGGAAAGCACCAGGGCCTGATAAAATACCAATAGATATCAATAAAGCAGAGCCGGTCATTTGGGTGTCAGTTTTGCATTGCTTACAATGCACTTATAACATCAAACAAAGTGCCAGACTCATGGACAAAGGCTGAAATAATGTCCATTTATAAAAAGGGGGGAGGGAAGACCCAGAAAACTCTCACCCGATATCCCTGTTGGATGCCACAGGGAAGATCTTTGCCATAGTGGTTCAGAACCACTAACAACATCATAAGTCACTTGCAGGTGGGTTTTCAAATAGGGAGGGTTACAGTGGACCAGGGGTTCAGGTTATCTCTCATTACTCAGAAATATGTTATTCTTAGGAAACTCTGCCTGTATGACATCTTTATTTGTTTAAGAATGGCCATTGATGGGGTCCACAGGGTAACAACTTGGAAAGCACTTAAAGATAGGGGAGTTCCTGAAAATGTGTTGGGGACCATCCAGTTATTATACCACAACAATCAAGCCGTAGTCCGCTGGGGTCTCGCAGGTGAAATAGCACAGTTGTTTAATGTGGAGAAAGGTGTCAGGCAGGGCTGTGTGCTTGTACCAACATTGTTTTGTATATACATCAATGAAATTATCGAAGCCCTTTCAGCACTGAGCCAGGACCCCACAAGAGCCGGCCGTGTCATGAAGGCCCTCCATAAGGCCCCCGTTTTTGGCTGCTGGCAGCCTCACTTCCCCAGCCACGACCAGCAGTAACATTGCGCTGGTTGCATGATGCAGCCGGAGAGGGGAAACACTGTCACCAAGCACAAGGTGCACAAGGTAAGCCCTGGTGGGCTTCAGGCTTACTTTGTTTGAATTTGGATCGAGTGTGGCGGTGAGCGCTTCATTTTATGCCACCTGCCCTGATGGGCTCTGCTTCCAGCTGCGCTACCCACTTCTTTCTAAATTTGAAATCCTGCATTTTGCCTGTTTAGCCCAACTACGTCCTCCTCCAATTTGTCACTCACTGCACTTCTCTTTCTCATTCTATGTCCACTGTTTACCTGTGCCTTTTAATACTGCGCTGGTATTTTTGCAAAGCCAAATCTAGGAGTGGTTTTTTTTAATGCTGCATCCTCCATTTGGGGCTATTTTAATGCTCCTTGGAAAAGCCAAATCTAGGTACTGGATTCGTGTACTTTAGCACCTTGCTGGTCTTCTCTTTCTCCTTATCATGTCTGTACCTCCCACTCTCTGCTCCCCCACTCTCTCCTTCATTTTATGTCACAGCGCTTGCACTCTCTGAAATGTTGTCTGGTCTAGTACAACAGTATTGTTCTATTGTGTCTGTCACTTCCCCTCTCGGCCCCCCCTCTCTTCTTCATTTCATGTCACAGCACGTGCACTTTCTGAAATGCCGCCAGGCCGAGTATGATGGTTCTGTTCTACTTTGTGTTTTTGCTAAACAATCTCGCGTTGTTATGTGTCTTTACCATGTTAACGCTTATAGCGCTTGCTCATTCTGAACGATTCGAGGCCCAGCAAGAATGTTTTTACTGCATTTACCCCTTGTTCCCTCGCCTGCCTTGAAGCGCTTTGAAACATGGTATTGTATATAGGCGCTTTCAAATAACCAATAAAATTAAATTAAATAAATAAATTAAAATATAAGATAACAGCACTTATTTTCCCTGACAACGCAATTTTGTTGTCAACACCACCATCTGGACTCAAGCAATCGCTGGCCATTTTTAATAGAACATGCAAGGAATTGGGGCTCGATATTAACATTGGCAAAACAATGGCCATGGTGTTTCTCCTTAGACGCACCAAGAGTATCGGCCTGCAAGTTTAAATTGGTGAAGCTAAATTAGAACAGGTCATGGTCTATGACAACCTGGGTATCAGGTTTACAGAAGACTGCCAAAGGTAGCCCAACTAGTGCAGGCGAAATTAACCCTGGAAAGGAACAGCAGGGTTACATTGAGGTTTGCCCAGAGGCACAGT
This sequence comes from Ambystoma mexicanum, assembly GCF_040938575.1. Lineage (NCBI taxonomy): Eukaryota > Metazoa > Chordata > Amphibia > Caudata > Ambystomatidae > Ambystoma > Ambystoma mexicanum. The sequence continues at coordinate 119,280,321 of NC_090922.1, read as the reverse complement.
AAAGGGGCTGCAAAACCACCGATAGAGAAATACAAAGAGCAGGTGAGAGCTGCTATAGCCTCTGGAGCAGCGATCTGGGTGTATGTCAAGAAGCCAGAGCTAGCCATAGTTGAAAATACATTTCTTAAAAACGACTTCAACTTCCACAAAGTAGCCCGAATATCCCCGTCCACTTAGAAACAGCCCATAAACCAGTGTGGTACTGGATTCACCTACGGACCTCACTGGACCTGCTGAATTTAAAGTACCGCTTATTCATATGTTAATGTTAAAGATATTTGTACAGCGCACCGTCACCAACGGAATTGGTCCCCAGGCGCTCTGGCGGATCTGCAAACAAGTAGGTGGGGGGGAGGTTAGTCAGGTGTAGAGGAGTAGGAAAGTGAGAGGGTGATGTCCTGTTGGTTCACCGTGCACCGAGCTGTTAGTGTGGCTTATGTGTTGATTGTTTGTTGTTGCGATGTCGGGAAGTGCGTGTGGTTTGCTGTGCGACAGCGTGGTTGTGTGGATTTTTTGGGTGAGATAATTATGCAGAAGTTTGAGCTTTGGGTGAGTTGGTTATTTGCAAGCCTTGGTTCCCTACATATCCATTCCCTGTCAGCGATCCAATTACTGCCTGTGTTGACCCCAGAGGCGAGAATATCATTGACATATCATCCCCCCTTCTATCCCAAACTCTCTATGTTAGCTCTGTGGCATTATTCTAGCTTTCTATCTTTGAGTTGCCTGTGTTTAATTTGCAGGCCAAGATATTTTTGTTTTTTGGGTGAGAAAAGTATGCAGAGGTTTGAGCTATTAGGTTGTTTATAGTCCCGGTTCCCTTCCTGTCTATTCCTTGTCGGTGATCCATTACTGCCTGTGTTTACTTTGCGGGGCACGATATTTTGACATATCATTTTTCCTCTTCCAACCTGATCTTTCCCTCCTGGTTCTTTGGTATGATTCTAGTTTCTATCTTTCCGTTGCCTGTGTTTAATTTGCAAGCCAAGATATTTTGACGGATCATCCTTCCCCTTCCATGCTGATCAGATTCCGAACTATGCCTGATCGTTCTTTGACATGATTCTGACTTTCTATCATTCAATTGAAAGCTTATTTCCTCTCTGATTTTACAACCTTGAAAACTGTCCCTATCCCTCCAGACCATGTTCCACCGACCTCAAGAGCAGCTCTTATTTCTCTTCCCTCTCTGCCGATAACAACTTTGTTGCCTAATTCTCTGACAAAAGCACTAAATTACCAGACAGCTTGTCCACCATCTTTTTCCCTCCTCCTTCCTCATTCTACTCTCCTCCCACAATCCAGACATTTTCCTCTATGTTCCACTTCCCCCGCAGCTCCCCCCTGAACTTCGATCCATCCTTTGCTCTTAAAACCTGCCACGTGGTTTAATGTATCCCTTTGCACCACAACTGTTAGGGAACCTGCGCCTGGTACCTTCAGTCACCCCTTTCAAGTGTTCAACTTATCTTTTTTTAACAGCCATCTTCCAGTCTTCTACATACCAGGCATGGCTTTACCTTTCTCAACAAACCAAGTGCAGACCCCAAAATATCTTTGTAATACAAACCTGTCTCCTTCCTTCAATAGGTCTAACATACTGGAGTAGTGTTGTTTTCAACCAAACAGTCTTCTATCTCCGGCCCAAGCACTCCGAGAATGCTCTCATCCTTGTCACCAATTATTTCAGCACTGCCCCCCACTGTCACCTCTACTGTAACCTCATTTGTCTACTGCACTTGTGTGGGTGTTCTTTTTCTTTGACTAGTCCTTCTACTTCACATGAAATTTCAGCAATTACTCCGAAGTACCATTCCCCATAGGTATCATTCAAGCGTCGGTTCTGGGCCTTCTCCCTCTAATCCTATACCCCTCCTCCCTCAGCAAACTCATCTCATTCTCTGGAGTTAACTATTAACTGATCACTGACAATACATCTTCTCCGTTCCTCCTTCACCCTTGCAATCTCTGAACGCATGGCCAACTACCTTACCAGCATTGGAAGTCTTTCTGCTACCTCATGCTCAACTCTTCAAAGACGGAAGTGATCTTTCTTTCTGCCACTCTCCCTTCTTCTACCTCTTTCATCCCTGCCCTGCTCTCCCCACCAGCAATGGTTTACATCTTTTGAGTTCTATTTGACAGCGACCTGAAACTCTTCCAGGTAATTTTAGCCATGGCAACTGCAGCTATACTCAACCTCCTTACCATTAACTTCACTTTTCCGCTTTTTTAGCTGCGGGGATTGCACCTTGGTATTACATCCAAATCCGCTCAGTAAATTGGTTCATGCACGCCCTACAGAAGGCCTTCCTGGGGGTCTGCTCCAAGCAAATACAGGAATGCCAATTTCACGTGGTCATGCTTCATGTTACCAAAGCATTTGAGCAGATACTAGGGACCATGAGATGTGCTCTACACGGCAGTGGGCACATGGAGGGTATGTTTGGAATCAGGAAGGATGAACCCTGCTACCCTCCTGACCCCACCAAGTGGGGGTGCATTGAGAGACTGTAAGCCCGGGGTGGGAGGGTGAGCATGTAGTGGCCTTAACAATGACAGCATCGGGACCAGCACTGTCAGTGTTCGCATGGGAGCACCAGAAATCTACTTTCACGGAGTGGCCGGTGAACCCACCGCTGACAAATGCAGCTACTGAGCTCTGACATAGCACTACGTATCAGCATTTAACTTGAGGAACTGTGACGCCAAGAACAGGTATGCGCCATTGCCTCTGTGTGATGCCGTAGGCCATACCAGGGATTCTACGATTCAGCCTATGCTGTCTAATAGATGGGGAGCATTACCAGTGATGCTTTATCACACATGATGGATGGAATCTAACAAGCTGGTAAGCTCAATGTGGTTGTCTACTGTACATACCCATTTCAGTGAAGCCACCCTTGATGAATAAAAGGAAAGTAACACTATGGGCCTCATTACGAGTTTGGAGGCAGCCATGGTGCTATTAGCACCATGGCTGCCTCCAACCCGGCTCCATTACCGGGTTCCTGCAATGGGGACTTACCGGGTAATTCCGACATAGGAGGACCCAGTAAGTCCTCCTTGCAGGAACCATTCCCCATTCCCATTTGAGCCCCCATAGGGCTCAATGGGAATGGGGAGGGAGGTAACAACGGGCACATTACAAGTGTCCCGTTGTTACCTCCCTCTTCCCCTCACGGGACCCGGAAAAGACGTCTGATCCGGGTCCCGCAAAGGGAACCTTGTAATCAGCCCTGACGAAATGAAGGGGGCCGGTCCCATACCGGCCCCCTTCATTCCGTCAGCGCCAGGGTGGTAATGAGGCCCTATGGCTTTTCTTATGGCTTTCACACCCTGGCAGGGAGGCGGTCATGACCAATAACAGCCCGCCAGCCTGAGCCATGGTAGGCCCGAGCAAAGCGAGGGCTGCGGCGAGGACACTGGGTCGTTACCGGTCATGTCCACCCCCCGCTGGGGTGTGAAAGCCATTCGGGGAAAAAAAAGAATTACAAAAATATGGCTGGTGGCATAGTATTTCTATGGCGGCCGGAGCGGGAGGTGGAGGGAGGGAGGTGGTGGAGGAAAGGTTATGTTTGGGTTGGAGGGTTGGGGGAGGGGAGGCTACAAAAAAATGGTGCCACTCGGGGAAGGGCCTCAGGCGGCTGGAACAGCACCTGATTGGCCAATGGCCCTTGCAAATTAGTGTGCTTAGTCCATGTCATTCACAGTCATGCCAACATACTGGCGCCACTCAGTGGCAGATTTCCCCACAGAAATTGGTAGAATGTAATTTTCCCATAGGATTCCTGTGGTGTTATAATTATTTTAGGCGGGAGATAGTGAAAAATAGCAACATTTTTAATTGAAAAATCTGGAGTCTCCTGCCTAAATCGGAAGGATTGGCATGTATGCAATCACATCAAAAAACGTTTAATTTGTATTTAACTTACTTTAACCTTTAACAGGGGGCAGAATCATCGTGTCAGTGAATTAAATTCCCCATAAGATTGCAAACCTCACAACCTCACTGCATAAAATATCCCCCCAAACACAGGATGCCCCTATTTTCAGAAGCTGGTACAGCCACTCCTAAACGAGGGGCTCAAAGAGTGGCCTACATTAAAGAGGGAAGGTAGTTGCATGTACGTATTCACACAGGTTACCTAATAGCAACGGTACACTATTTCAGAGAGCTCTGAGGCAGAGGAGAAATGGAGGAGTGGGAAATAGGATAGAAGGAAGTAGAAGGAAGAGGAAAGGAGAAGTTGGAGGAGAAATGAGGGAGTGTCAGAGAAAAGAAACAGGCTCTGACAGTGAATTAGAACTTAGTCCGGGCGCACAGTGTTAAAGCTGACCATGACCCGGAGGTCCCAGGCAAGACGTTCTCTGCCTCCTCTGTCACATTGACAGCAGACTGGGCCTACCTCTTTCCTGATTCTCGCCACTGGACACATTACCAGATTCTAGAGATAAAATGATCTTGCGGAAGGGTTAGCTGGAGCACTGCGGGGCTGATACCCGTCATTTCCCTAGGTATGGCTGACTTCTGGTAGGATAGAAACTGTTTTACCAGGGCTGCTAAGGGGCGGGCTTGACCCTAGGTTACTGGGCAGATGCAGCACAATGGCTTGATTGGACTCAGGCCTATGCCTGTCAAGGGCTGTGCTCACGTGTGGGAGCCTTAGGGTAAAGTGCAGTACATAGGGCACGCTCTAGGCCTAGGGCCAAGCTGTGAAAAGAGGAAGGAGGGTCAGCACAGACAGGGAGTCTCCGAGCCAGGCATTGTAACTGGAGGCCATTATGGCTCTGCATCTTGTGTCATGACAGTGCAGCTTCCTTTATTCCTATGTGGTGATAAGTGATAAAACAATGTGTGGACCTGTGCAGGAGAGGGGGCGTTTGTTCTCTACGGGATGTACCATCTGAGTGCAAGGATATTTTAATTAACTATGATAACACTCTGCACCTGAAGTGAATGAGTAAATCCCAGCATCCACTAAAACACAGGCAATCCAATAGCGATGATGATATACGCATATAGACACAGAAATAGATAACCCATTAAGCTTTTTTGGGTGCATAATATAATATATTCAGTATATATTAAGCAACTGTGCACTCTCGTGTATTCATGAACTCCCATTTGCCACAAATGACACATTGCCATAAATCGGGAAATGTCCCCCAATGCAGATACTTTGTTTGTCCACCTGTGCTTTTCCAGACATATAAGATGAAAAACACATACCTAGGTAGTCAAAGGCCTGCACTCTACCAATGACTTCCCTCTCACGTAGCATCTGATTCATTTTTTACGTTTTGTTTCCATCAACACAACTCATAACAGCAGTATTGACCTTAAGATCTATTTCAATCATAAACTGCGTGTAAACAATTAAGAGATGAGTGCTTTGGGAGTTTGAGCAATAAAGGCAGTGTCATCCACGTACGCCAAAACTGGAAAAACACTGTTACCTAGTTGGGGATGGTCTGCTTTAGATTCTACAAGCACTCTCTCAAGACTGTTGATATACAAAGTAAAGAGAACCAGGGCCATTATTCATCCTTGGCAGAGTCCCTGTGTTACATCAAAATATGGAGTGCACTGGCCCATCTCTACATAGCGCACACACACCCTATTGTCACTATGAAGAGAAAGCAGTTCTAATAATTTGTTCACCAGACAGTCCATGGACCCCAGCACCCTCCACAATTTGCCCCGATTAACTTCATCAAGCGCGCTGCTCAGGTTCATGAAAGTCAGATATGTAGCTTCCTTTTTACTGTACATGGAGTGGGCCACCAGCAAATACAAATTCAAGGCTTGAAACCCAACTGAGTGTCGGTAGGTATAGAGTTATTTACGATCGATTCCTCCAGCAGGGATGTCATTTAGGGGTCGCCAGAGGTCGCAAGTGCGACCTCTGAGGTATCCCTTGCGACATCTAAAAAAAAAATTGTAATGCAAGTTCCTGGGCTGTGGCCAGCACCATGTGGCTCTTTACTTCTGGAGTGGCTGGCTTTCTTGTTCAGGCCCCTTAAAAAAAAGAAGAAATATAAGAACAGGAGTGCCACAACTCTAACACTTTCAACACTGACCCTAAATAAGAAAGAATAGGAATACCAAATAATGTGTCTTTCTGGCATTATATACAATAATTGCTAGACTCATTAAAGGCTTCTTTCAGGCACACTTCAGGGGGTGAGTCACTGATTTAGTCTGTTCTTAAATGCCTCAACTCAGCCTTTCATCCTTCTGAGGTCGATAAATGAGTACCAACACAGGTTGGGAGATATTGGGTTTATATCTTTTCTATATATAGTGCTTAAGCGAAAGTGCTCTATAATAACACATCATTATCATTTGGTCATGGACGTCTGCTTGCATTCACAGTAATTTGGTAATATGGGCCTATACACACTGATCTTAATGATACATATGGCGATCCATTCTTGTATGAAATGTACATCACATCATAGTGATATCGCAACCATATTTTTCATAGTGTACAATGCTATGTGATGCCACTTCCTGTTTTGTCACCGGGTGAAAGGTTGTGTTCCATCGCTTCCCACGATATCTCTTCGAGGTGGGGTCAAATGACATCACATCACTTCCTGTGATGTCATCATGGGTCAAGGGCCATGTGATGTAACTTCCGCTAACCCTGGCATTTAGGTGAAATGACGTACCTGCAAATGTGCCAGCGCTAATCTTCTAAGATTTTAAAGGCAGTATCCAATAAGGAAATGGGCCTACTAGAAAGAGGAGTAGCCCGATTTCCTTTTTTAATCGTAGGAAAGATAAACTCATCTTTGGAGAAAGCTGGTATGTCAGCAGAATTCACGATAACATTAAAGCAAACTGTTAGCAGGGGGGCCCCACACTAAAACAAGATCTTGAAAAATGTCTCCGTGACTGCATCCGGGCCGAAGCTCGATTTTGCGCCTGCTTCTGCTTAGAAATCGTGAGTATGACCTCCTGCAAAGAAAACTGCAACCGAGTTTCTGGGGGAAGGATTTCAATCAACAATACGGATCCTCGATAAGAGATTTGCAAAGTGTTCGACCCAAACCCTAACTTCCACTGACGTCTCGGTTCCTTTCAAAGATCTTTTTGTGAGCTGGACACCTAGCCACAAACTCCTAGATTGTTTTGGAGTCCTTACTGCGGACATCGTCTACCAAGGCCTCCCAGGCTAGATGGCCTAATGCCAACTTCGTTTTTTTCAATAGCTACCGTATATTTTACCCCTTGCATGGATGATATCTAATCTCGAGGGTCAACCTGCTTTTAACACGGAAAGAAGGTCCTTCGTGGCCGATTTACGTTCATAGTTAATCCAGCCTTTGGGTGGAGGAGTCTTGCCCACCATGTCATGTTCGAAGATGCTGAAAAGATTTACCATGAGTTCAGTGAACCCATGCGCCATGATCAAAGGAGAAATTTCTTCCTGGAAATTAGATAGAATTAATGTCAAATTCGGGCCTATGATTTCATGATGAATTCTGGGGTTATTTATCTTGCCCATTTAATCCTTCTCTTACAGGGGGGATTAAGTTTGGCTTGATTAAGTAGCTTAAAAATATCAAATAAATGCAATCTCCTGTGCCAAAAAAGCCAGTAGCAAATAGAGAAATGGTCACTGGAAGGGTCATCCAACACCTTAAAATCTTTAAACAAATGCCAGTACCTGGCAGTGATTGGGAAACAGTCTATGGTCGAGGAACCCGCATGATTTCTAAATGTTACTGCCTCAGGAATGTCTGTCTGCATTTTACCATTTACTGACCTCATACCCAATTCAATTAACCAAAGCCAAAAGAGGGCTCCATTAGCACAAGTACGGGTGTCCTGCATCTGCGGGTTCGGGATTCCCAGTACATGTTCTTCCATATCCTCACAGAGTTCTTCTGGGAGCACATTACCCACCTTTAAGTGTTTCTCATCCCTGAGCAAGGCAACAGTATTAGAGTCCACAAAATGACTCCAGTTGTCCTTCACATACACCTTAATAGATAACAGCTGTGAAGTCATCACGAGTTAGACACTAGACAACAGGTTCAAGTTTGTTAACACAGTTTTGTTCAATTTCAAAGGCAGGGTGGATTAATGCCTAACTTGCCCTATTCTAAGGTGAGATTTCCCTACCAAAAGAAAACTAAGGATAGACTCTGTTTGGAAATCCACATCAAATGTCTGTGTCCAAAACCTATACTTTCCCTCGCAACAAACTATATACAATGTATAGGGATGTCAGAATCAAAATGAATAGTGTTCAAAATGAAGTTCAGAGCTTCTTCTAGCTCTTGGCTGGTAATCAGCTCCCTTCCCAGAGTTCAAAGTAGGTCATAAAAACACAGGGGTTCCCTTCCCCATGAATTCAAATTTGCCAGCTTTCAACAAAACAACAAAAGGGGTTTCCTTCCCCCAAACTTTCAAATCTTCCAGCTTTTCAAAACAACACAATTCCTTGGGACCTTTCCCAAATCGTTTTGACATCTGTTAAAAACAACACAATTCCTTGGGACACTTCCCAATTCATTTGACATTAGTACCTTTCACTGGCTCGTGTAGGTAGTTCTGTTTCTTGACTCCAAAATCACAAAAAAGGCTGTTGCAAAACACAACCTTCTTTATGGATACTTTCATTGACTTTTCCATAGAGGGTGTTACTCGGTGTAGGCACAGTTTTTGGACCATACGGTCCACCCATTACAGGTTATGCAACCGATACCCCTTCTTGACTGCTTTCCATCAACAATTGGCCACTGCCTTACTTTGACGGTGAAGCTTTGTTCTTTCTTCAGTGTCACACTCTTTTAACACTGTACTTTGGCTTGGTTGGCCACCATGCACTTTGTTTCATTTTCCTGTATTCTTCTGGCTCTTGCAAATATAGGTTTCCTCTTAACCTGCAGTTCCTTCAACTCTTTTAGCATTGGGAAGTACTTGGTTTCTCATACCCTTCTTGGTATTCTCTTGGCTTTTCCACAACTTGTGCCTCAGACAATACATTCCATGGTATGTGCTGCATCTACCACCCTCTTGGCCTCGCCAATGTTTGTGTCACAGATAATACATTCCGTGGCATGTGCTTCATGCACCACCTTTCGTTCACTCGACTCACGAGTGCTGAACCTGGCCTTTTCACTGTGCAGCATTCAAAAGTGCTTATACTGTCTTTCAGTTCGTTCGGTATTCAAAATGATTTGTTTTGGCTTCATAAAGTACTTGCAATGACTTTCAGTTCGTTCAATATTCAAAGGTACTGGTTTCGGCATTCAAAAGTACTTACAATAACCTTCAGTTCATTCGGTATTCAAAAGTACTTGTTTCAGCTTTCTTAAGTACTTACAATAACTTTCAGTTAGTTCGGTATTCAAAAAGTACTTGTTTCAGCATTCAAAAGTCCTTACAATAACTTTCAGTTTGTTCGATATTCAAAAGTACTTGTTTCACGTTCCCTGAGTGCCCCGGTATGAGTGTTTCTCTTGTTTCCATTCTCAGGTTGCATACGGCAGTTTCTTTCTATTTCTTTCACTTCTTGATTGGCTTTCACAAGCTTTGCCTCCTTTGCGGCAGCCAAAGAGAGCACTGCTCGCTCTCGTGGTTTCCTGCAGCAGCTGGGGTCCTCCAGCGTACCACAGCTCCTGCTGTGTGTACCTGGAAAGGAGGGTAGCATGACTTCCAGACTCTCTTAGGGCCGAACTTGCCCTTGGCGTCTCTCTCTCCGGCTTGACACGGCTCCATGCTTCGGTTTCGCCAGCTTCCTTCTCTCCAGCTCGTTCCCTTTGTGCTGTGCCGCAAGGATTCTGATATTTTTAGGGTTGTTAACTGATCTCAGATGTGGGTCATTAAGTCCAATTGCCTGACTATGCCGAAACCCATTAGGTGGCAGGCCTGGCTGTTGCACCTGTATACCTCCATAGCCCTCTACTTCATCACAGTACCAGAGTAGTGTTTGGGGAGGTCTGAATTAATAAAGGCACCTGCCTGATATGTGCCTGTATTAACAATATAGGGCTGATATGTGTTTTTCTCACCCAAAATGAGAATGTGTCTTCCTAGTTGGTCTCTTCCTCATTCCAATGTTGAGGGGTTGTTTCCAGGGGACATTTGGGAGGGATGAAAGGGAAAGGGGCTGACAGGAGCCTACAAAGGCTTGTGGGATAGAGGGTTAATTCTGAAAAGGTAATGGGGGATACCATGTCTCAGCTAAGGACATCCTCTATCCACTCCCCAAGTTCCCTCCACCAAGGTGATCCGCCATCGCATGTCCATCCCCAGGGTAAGGATTCAAAAGCAATGGCCTTCCCTGGCCATCTCAGAGGAGGATACTGGGGTAAAAGAAGAGAGGACACCCTCAGGTTCCTCACACAGTCTATTCTGATCAGATTTATGATGACTGTTATACAAATTAAGTATTAAAAAGAGGACACCCTTGCTCTGGGTAAGACTGATCAATCGAAGACAGTTAATGTTTGTATCCAGAGTCTACAATCCAACACAACCTTGACAAAAATCATTAGACCCCCAAAAAACACCACTCTCTGTGATTCTTGCTAGTGGGAGTGAAGATGGTCACAATCCTGTATAAGAATAGACTTTCAACAACCCATGTTTCCTGCAATATGATGACATTGAATTGTTTAAATAGTACACAATGGACCTCATTACAAGATTGGTGGGAACCTGCCGGTGCCACCGGTGGGTTGCCTCCATCCCATAACACTGAATCCGGCGCCTGACTTCCCAGTGCCACTGGGACATTACAAGTCCCAGTGGCGCGCAGAGTCAGGCCCCAGATTTTTTAAGTCCCCATACCCATGGAGCCATTCCCATGGAGCCCTACGAGACTCCATGGGATTGGGGCCTCGGAAGCACTGGCACCGTTGCTGGTAGTGCCAGTGCTTCCATGGCAACTCTCAGGGTCAGACCTTTCAGACGCAGTGGCCCCGGTAGGCAGACTCGTGTGGCAGTCCGGAAACAAGGGTGCTGGTGAGCTTACCGGCACCCTTGTTTCTGTACTGCCATACTTGTAATGAGGCCCAATGTCAGGACTCTGAAATGTAGCCATTGCACCAACGAGGTTCCAGGATAGAAAATGTATCATATCCCATGCTAAGGTCTTGTGCACCCTACTATCGCTATCTGCCTCAGGATTAGCTGGGGTAATTGAAACTGTTCCTGTGTCCATGTTCAGTCAATCAATCTTGTATAGCATAGATAGGGCTGCAAAATAATTTGATAAAGGAATGGCCCCACTGCTGAGCCAGCATTCTTGACGGGCCACACCAAAAATTGTCAAGTTCCCACGAAACTTTGACTAGGGGGCAGTTGCCCTGAGCAAGTGTCCTTGTTACTAATGGAGTCCTGCAAATGTGATGATGGGGGCTGCTTGGGCCGCTCTTAACTGCATAGGGGATGAGATGTTGAGGTATAAAAATAAGCATGCAGGACTAATCTACTGGCACTTTCCTGAGTTGAGGATGGATGATTCCTTGAAAGTTTGGAATTAAGCAAATAATTTAAAAGGGACAGCTGTGCAAAAGTAACCACAATGCAGTCATCATTGGATTTCTTTGGAGAATTGACGACCCAACTTACCCTCCTAGCCTTCTAAATCGAACGAACGATGATTTTGGAGCTGATTAATTTGGTGTTTATTCAGTGGCCCGACTTATTTATCGGGATGAATGTGTATTCAAACCTATCACAGTGAAGAGCCAGACCATCAATAATGACACAAACTAATGGGGTAGCAGCCGCAGGGAGGCGGAAGAACTCCCTCCTGGTCCTGCCCGGTTGCACATACTGAACATACGTTCCAGATGTTCTTTCGCCAATTGGGAGAGCCAATTTATTAAAGGGCCAGATTTCAGCCTCCACCTCAATTTTTGAATTAACGACAGACACAGTTATATTCGGTTCCTGTACAACCGAGGTTGCCACAGGATTTACAACAGACTTCACAAACCCTTTTTTAAATTCTCTAATTGTATCATCCATTATGGCAAGAGTGCTCAAAACCATATATTTGAGCGATGACAGGGCTTCATTAAGAGGTTGCTGGTACCAGCAGCTTACCGGCAACCTCAGCTTACTGTTTCTGCACCCAATATTCTAGTATTACTGGGATATTATGGACGGCTGAGGAACGTAAGTTCCCACTCCTGATAGGACTCCATGGGATGGAAACCACTGAAACACTGGCACTGTTGTTAATGTTGCTGGTGCTTCAGTGAATAATCTGCCTATAGCGGCCTGAACTACTGGTAGGTCAGTGCTGCCGGTAGTTCACCACCCCTACCGGCAGACTCGGCATATGCCAGTCAAGAAAAGGTGCAGGACCGTTGTTACTTGCACCTTTTTCTGGACCGGCATGCTCGTAATGAGACCCATAGAGTCCATACTGGCGCCCAATTTTCTGTCGAAAACATCTTTAAGTAATTTGACACCATCCTCTACTGATATTGCACTTGCTATTTGTGGGGAGTCTACGAGCGTGTGAGACTGCTCATGCTGGCCCCCTGTTAACAACCAAAACTGAGGGTGAAGTACGTGCCGGCATCACAGGCAGAGGCAAGCGATTACTAGATGGAGTATCCTCAATGCCCTTTGCAGTATTCGACAAACAAGAAGGTGACAGTTCACACTCTGCCAAAGATGCCACCTTGTTGGAACTTGTAATAATGTGAACAACCCCCGCTAGATCCAATTCACCCCCTTTCGCTAATCCGTTTCTTGTTTGCATTACCCGCACCCCGACACCAACTACATCAATCTGAGAATCAATCATTTTAGAATTAGGTAAGGTTATTTGGATGGGGTGACTCTAATGCAAGTTCTGGGAACAACTAGAGGTATTGGATTGTCAAAGGGGACCTCTCCTTGACTAGCGGCCACAATAGCCATTTCAGTAACCATGATACGCTCCTCAATTTTGCCAGCCATTTCCCGTAAATGGCAATCAAGCAGAGGTTAGCAGCTATTTTGTTTTTCTCCCTGCCATGTTTGGATTTTTTGGTTACCTTCAGGTCCAAATGGTCTTCCTTGGCCTTGCGTTTAGTCATTATATACACTGTACCAAAAATTACCAACAGCAGGTACAAATCTAAAAAAATCTGCATATAAAAGGTGCACGATAAATACAAAATAATAGACAAAAACATTCCCAAGACCAAAAAAAAGACATATAAAAACACATAGTATTTTGATAAAAATGATTTGCAAAGAATGTACAGAAGCGGCTAAAGTCCCGTACCGCCACTGAACAACAGTAAAGAGGCAGCGGCCCACGGTCTGCAGACCGTCTACAAACAGTACTAATAAAATATCCTGCCAGAGCGAGGAACACGTGACTCGTTTGAGGGGCTGCCAGAGTCCGTCTCCCTCCGGTGCGCTCAGCAGCCTATTTACCAATCACAGCGGGCCGAGCTCAGTGGGCCTTAGAAGCTCAATACTTCATTGGTGCACTACAGTTGCGAGGCCCATGCGAGAAAATTTGCGGGGCAGCCAGAGTCAGTCTCCCCACCCTTGCTCCTGTAGTGGAATAGATAGTTTGCACCAGGTCTTGACCCAAACCCAGTAGGCACAAGGGTTGGAAGGCACTGCCACCAACAGCTAATCTCAAACACAGTATGAACCACAGCAAGGTGTAGCTGCCAAACTGCCAAAAAGGTCAACTACAGTACAGAAAAAAGAAGTCACATTTCTGGGTCTCTCTGTGTAACAACCAAGAAAGTTTGCAATTAAAGTTACACCAGTGTCCCATACACAAGTGGTCACTGATATAAAAAAAGAAGCTCACAAACCAGGCGCTTTAAATCCGGGAGAAAGAGAACAGCTGAGCATCGGACTAAAAGCGTAGCACTCTGTCAGCTGAGGAACAGGGCAAACACAATCAGGAAATTGACTCCTCAATGTAAATCATTGAGGGTTACAAGAACGTTACAAATGTATTTACCCCAACAGGTGGTGGGGATGAAGAAAGAAAAAGGAAAAAATGAAACATGCTCACTTGGCTCAGTCAGCTCCCATGTCCAAGAAGCTCCCACTCATTCTGACGCCGAACACCCTGCAGGCGCACAACACTCGCGCCATTTCCCGCTGGCATATCATAACTGCTGACTTGCCTTCATTTATTTGAAGATCAAGGTTGCTCAAAAAGGTAGTATATGCTGTGATGAACTGTTGGAGCACACAGGGCATGCATTCTATTAGCATTGTATTGTCGGCGTAAGGCAAGAAAGGTAGGCCGGTTTTTCTGCCAATTTTGGTACGTCGACTCACATCAGTGACTAGTAGAGTCCATTAATGTATAAGGAGAACAGCAAGATTCAAAGTGATTGATTAGCTTGTTTATAAAATGGCCCTCGTCACAACTTTGCTGCTACCTTGTAAAGGTGCCAGTAATACCGTTTGCCAGCACTTTTACCGATCCTGCAAAGTATGAGTTTGCCAGAAAACAGTTGCAGGAATTACGGGGGCCAAAATCACCTCATCCGTAATTGCCAGCACCGGCACAATGGTATCACCGGCATATCACAAGATTGGATTTGCCAGTAATACCTCAGGGCAGCCGGTAAATGGACACAGGAGCACCCAATCCTTCCATTTGCACCATATGCACACAGAAAGACTGCAAAAGGGCCACACCTACCCCAAAGATACTTCCCAATCCAACCATGCTGCCACTGATTGCTGCAAACATGGAGCGGTAGGCGCTATTTGCCAATTTGCAGCTGCAGGGTCTGGAGGACCAGCAGAGGCAATAGGAGGCCAGGGAAAGCAGGAGGAGGAGGAGTAGGAGGAAGAGGAGGATAGGGATGGAGAGGCAGTGGTGTGCAGTGGTCCCTCGCACAAGTACCACACTCTGGACCCTCACTGACAGGCAAACACTAACCCTGTACTGCCTAAACAGGGAGACCATACTTGACCTCCTGACCCACATCAAGGAAGGCAATGAGAGCAGGACTGGCATCAGGTTAGCCATACCATCGCTGCTAATGTGGATGACAGTCCTGCTCTTCCTGGCCAGTGGCATGTTCCAGCACTCTGTGAGCCAGCTGCACTGCATTTAGCAGTTTGCCTTCTCCAGAGTGCAGGCTCTTGCGGCACTCCTGCGCCATGTGGTCCAGCACATCGCCCTCTCTACTACCCAGGCACTTCTATGCAATACAGGCGTGTCCAATGTGGTGGCAGCATTGAACTGCACGCATGTTGAGCTGGTGGCCGCCCCACACGTCAGAATAGGTGTACAGGAACCAGAAGCAGTTCTATTCCCTGAATGTCTAAGTCACCTGTGATGCCGACCTTACCATCACACACTGATGTGCCCCATTCCCAGGATCAATCCACGACACAATGGCCCTTTAGAACAGCACACTGCCAGCCTGCATTGAGCATCACAGAGGACAAAGGACCTGGGTGTTGGGTGAGCACATGTACAATACAATCTACCTTGCAGCATGAGTGACAGGCAAAGGGGTGGGGGAGGTGCAGCAATGTCACAAATGCGTATTCGGAGGGCACCCTGCACATGCAAGACCCACCAGTGGACCTCTCAATTCACAGGCCACACAGGAGTATCACATGACTAGAGATGTAGCAGTCACTGACCAGGCCATTTCAAAACCAACAGGACATCCAGACGCAATGCACTACAGGTACCAGAATGAAACAACTCCCTGAGCAGTGCATTACGCATTCAAGGACTGTAACGTGAAACAGTGTGGCACAATGTGGCATGGGACATGCATGCCCAGACTAACCATTGAGATTCCGCCATCACAGGCAACACCACTGCTGAGCATCATTACTCACACATGTGTCCTTATCCCTTGTAGGCGACTCAGGATACCCGCTGCTTCCGTGGATGATGGCCCCTCTGAAGTGTCCCAGGAAGTGGCATACACCAGGAACTATGTGAGGACCAGGGTGCGCTAATGTACAGGCCAGAGAAGGTGGGGCAGACAGTCCTGGCCGTTGCAATGTTGCACAACATCTGCGTCAGGTGCAACATACCCCTGCTCCCAGATCTGGACCTTCCTCCACCAGAGGATGAAGATGATGCAGCGCCAGCCGGGCCCATGCACGTGCGCATAGAGGCCACGTATGGACGCATGGCCCACCAAGAACTGAAAGAGAATTTTTGGGGAGTTACCCCTCCACTCTGTACAACCTTTGCACCTTTGTAGTCAGCATGCATCCTCACTTATTAATACCTGTTTTGAAAAAAGGAATGTCCAGTCAGTGATGCAGGCGAAAACTATGTATTAACTAAGAACATAAAAGCACATAGGCCCTAAACCCCCTCCCAAACACCCCTCTACCCCTTCCCCAAACACTCCCCTCGCCCCACCAAACACACCCAGTGTAGCACCCAGTCAGTGTACATTCACTTCCGGCCCTTCTTTCGAATGAGACCTCTGCAGGCTCCATTGGGGCCCAGAGTCGCCGGGAGCTGCGCCTTGGGCTGCCATGCAGGGAGCTCTCTTGTGTTATGACCAATGATGGTGCTTCTGACCCCGAGCCCTGCATCTGTTCCAGGGTCAAATGTAGGGCATGGCTCATGGCCCCGGCTGTGGCAGAGGCAATATCATTTCTCTCACACACTCTTTGGTCAAGGATGAGGAGGGCTGCAGTCGCATGGCTTGTAGACCTGGCCTTTCTGCGGCTGGAGGCCTGCAGACATTCATGCATGAGGCACATTTTGTCCAGCTGCTGGCTTGCTTTCCTGGTGAGCTCCATGTGATGCTCCTCAATTGTACCCAGGCGTGCATCAAGTGAAAAGATGATGGGCTATGGCAGTGGAGGGGGGCTGTGTGGTGTTGTCAGGCTGAGATATGGTGTCAGGTAGGGGGTTTCATCATCCTCCGGCTCCTCCTGATCCATGGTGTACCTGTCACAATGGCCTGGTGGCTGTTGTGGCCATGGTGGTGTGGAGTGCACTGGAGTGACAGTGGGGCCACTGAACCCAGGTGTGGTGTTTGTGGCAGCCACATGCACCACTGCT
Organism: Ambystoma mexicanum; assembly: GCF_040938575.1. Taxonomy (NCBI): domain Eukaryota; kingdom Metazoa; phylum Chordata; class Amphibia; order Caudata; family Ambystomatidae; genus Ambystoma; species Ambystoma mexicanum. The sequence continues at coordinate 119,263,315 of NC_090922.1, read as the reverse complement.
GCTGTGCCACTTACAGCTGTGGGTGGCAGTTGTGGCAATGATGGTGATAGGGTCTGCTGCAGCTGGTGGGGCTGGCACATCTGGATGTGGTGGGGCTTGCACAGCTGGAGGTGGTGGGGCTGCCACAGCTGAAGGTGGTGGGGCTGCCACAGCTGAAGGTGCTGGGGCCTTTGCAGCTGGAGGTGGTGGGGCTGCTGCAACTGGCAGTGGTGGGGCTGCTGCAACTGTAGGTGTTGAGCTTTCACAGCTGGAGGTGCTGGGGCTGATACAGCTGAAGCTGGTGAGGCTGGTGCAGCTGGAGGTGGTGGGGCTGGTGCAGCTGTAGTTGGTGTGGCCTTCGCTGGTCTGGCTGCACCTCCTGGGCTTGATGTTGACAGTCCAGGTGCAACACTGTCAGAGGAGAGTGTGCCTGTTGGGGAGAGATGATCATGATGTTAGTCTTCAGGGAGTCATATCTGCGTGTTTGCATTACTCCCATGCTACATTGTGTACGTCCTTTTCTTTTCATGTGGCTTCTTTGTTCTATTTGATCTGATGTGTGCTTCTACATGTGGGCGGTGGGAGTGCACATTGACTGTTGTTCTGCCCAGGTGGCTTGTTGTTGTCTGTGCGCTGGGCCTATGATTCCTCTCCTGTTACTGCATCTGCTGTCTGGACTCCCTCTATGCCCCCCATGTGCATGATGGAGCTGCAACTCTCCTCCCAGGGCACAAGGTTTAGGGGTACCACCCTGCATCGTCCTGTGGTAGTAGATTCTCCCCTGTGTGTAGCTAGGAGGTTGCTGACCCTCAGGTGCAAGTCATCCCACCACTTCTGGCAGTCCCTCGGCATGCGGAAGACAGTTCCCTTGACCGCGTGACCCTGTCTGCTACCTCCTACCAGGTAATTGCAGTGCCAGAAATTCTAGCAGTTTGGGTGCCGGTATTGCCATTACCGGCACATTTCTGTCAGTAATACTGGTGCATTCAGGGTCAGACTGGGACAAGAAATAGGCCTGGACACCCAAAAAAAGTGCCCCACCCCTCGCCTAAAGAAAAAGCCTTAAAACCATCATTCGTGAATCGCGTCAATTCACGACTTTACAGAAAATGCTATCCCAAAAACGTACACCTGGATAAATTGCCCTTTGCAATCGGGTGGACAACTTTTCAAAATGGCTTCGCAGGATACTTTACGCGCGGAGGTTCAAAAATGTTTGTAGCGTGCAAGATTTTATACAGTGCCATTTGACTGGTGACTGCACACCTAGTGCACATTTTTTTATAGGCTTAGCCATTCCTGTATGACACATGTATTTTAGGTCTGGCCATTTCAGGTCTGTTTTTGGTCTCGTTTTGCCATAATGTGTCCATGGGACTCTGGCATCTCAAAGGCACTGCAAGGTTTAGACTCAAGCGACCGAAGTGCAGATATGGGAGGCTAAAAACAGAGTTATATTCTCAGGTGCCGCCGACCGTATTTTTAATTGCAGAGCACCGGCAAAAGGCTCTCCTCAGTTTTATAAGACTGTGTTTAGGTGTTTAGGTGTTTTGGTAACAGGAGGATGTAGTATGGCGGAGTGAGCAGCGTGCTCACAGCAATCTGGTCCAGGAGCGGGCGGGATGAACAATATCACCAAAGTGGAACCTGCAGCTACGAAGAGGCGCAGCAGAGGCAATGTTTGCATGTTGGATATTTAATCCAATGACCTGCCTCCTCAGCCTTCCATGAATAACTTAAAATAACATGCTTTCAAACTGTTAATAGAGTGGTATTTGGACATGCTTCCAACATGTAGTTGAGCAAAAAAAAAAAATTACTGCTTCCTTTTTCCAAAGTCTGTTTATTGGCAACAAACTGGGACACCCGCATGTGAAATTATTAGAAAAAGCCTAGAGAGAAACAGAGGGGATGGGGGGACGAAAATGGAAGAATGTGAGGCAGCGAGAGTTCTGGTTTGCTGAAACCATGCCATTGTATTGGCGTCTTCTCAATGGTCATCAAAAATGCCTTTGTGCAAGTGTATTATAAAGACCCAAACTGTTAATGGGGCACTGGCAGTGTGTGTGCCAAAAATGTGCATCAAACGCTGCTTTTATGCTAGTCAACACACTGTGTTCCAATCAATGTAAAATGGGTGCTTCATCAAGAGCCTCTTCAAGCCCATAGAGATCCCCTTCTGAGGTCCGTTTCAGTCAACGTATGCATCTGGCAAAACTCCCCTACTGCCCTGCCATATCCCCCCAATCCCACATCAGAATCCACATAACGCAATACTACACGCCTCACTGCTTGTTTGCAAAAAATGATGCCCTCTTAGGCATGCTCCCCAATATTTGTACCACAGCAAAGTCAAAAACATCACAGAGAGTTTGTAAAATACAGCCTGCTCTGTGCCAAACACAGGCAAATGAACTGTCTTTTTTTTCTAGTGAAATTCGTGGACTCTTAAAAGGGCAGTGTTCACTTCTGGCAGAAATAATACTACACAAAGTTAGGGGTGTACCGTATGCAATCTTTGCCTCAACTCGCCCCCTATCACAACATGCAGGTCACCCCCGCCTCCAAAAACCAGGCACTCACTTCACTTTACCCAGTAGGGCGGCCGTTCGTAGGAGTCCGGGCTGCAGCGTGTGTCCCCCACGCTCTGCTTCCGACCGCCGGCTGTCTCCCATCCTGAGAGGGGTCCCATCATGTTTATCAGGAGCCATCAAAGCATCAGTGTGGCTGGTGGCACCCCACACCTCCCTGGCCCACTTTCTCCTTATGTGGAACAGCATGAGCTGCGAGCAAAGGAGAGGGCCCACTGCCATGCCCAAGCCAGAACTGCTTGTGTTTCCCTGTCACAACCCTTGTTCTCCGCCAGGCATGTAGGCACGCCTCTGCCAGACACCCCTGTCCTCAATTCACATTCATGGCACGTAGGGGGGCGGAGCCAGAAGAGCACTGATGGCGCCAATGAGCTGCTCCGTCCCCCTACTCCATGCCATTGTGGGTGCTTTTTTTTCTTTCCTTCTTCTCGTGCCCAAACCGGCCCCCAGGCGCAGGCAGAAACCAGCCCACCCGCATACAAATGGTTTCGGCCCGGTCACGGGCCAAGTGGCTGATGGGCCAATCTGACCCTGGGTGCATTGCTGCCGATGTGGTAATTCTGGTGTGCCATTGCAATATTATGTCATACAGAAAATGCTATTTTCCGTTGTACAGTCCCATATTTCACATGTTCTCCATTCCCTGCTCCCTCTTCTGCATCTCCCCATGTAGGCCTGCCTTCCCGCCTCCCAGTTCCGCCCACACCACCCCTGATTGGCTGCCGGGGTCTGCCCTGCAGACCTTGTCCTTGGCACCGACCCGCACTCGTGCTTTCCCATCCGTGCGAGGTGAGTGTATCTGCCCCAGCTGCTGCACCTAAATTTCGCCCAAATCTTGTATTTATTATTGCTAGCGGGTTCCAGGCCCTTTGAGGAAGGCATCCGCCGTTGTCTCCATTCCCTGCTCCCTCTTCTGGATCTCCCCGTGTAGGCCTGCCCTCCCGTCTCCCAGCCCACCCACACCACCCCTGATTGGTCCAGTCGAGAGAGTCCCCCTTTCATTGCTTGTCCTCCCTGGGAAGCCCTCCGCCCGGCAGCCCATCGGCTAAGGACCCGAGGCAAAGGACGGCTCCTACAAGAGACGGCTCCAGGTCGTATCTGCAGGTATCCGCAGGAGAAGCAAGAAGCCGACAATAAGTAAGTGTGGCAAGGGCGGGGACAGAAGCAATTTCTTCTCACCATACTACCCTACCACTCAACCTAGAAACTATTCCATTGTAAGATCTCCATATTGTACTAGCATTACATTTAGAAGTTTCACCTATGATATAGTTGCGTTCATAAAGCGTGTAACTAACTGTTGCATTTAGAAGTGTGCCCTATAGCCTCTCTGTGAATACTGAATTTAGAAGTGTGCCCTATAGCCTCTATCTCAAACTTGCATTTAGAAGTGTGCCCAATAGCCTCTCTGTGAATACTGAATTTAGAAGTGTGCCCTATAACCTCTCTGTGAATACTGAATTTAGAAGTGTGCCCTATAACCTCTCTGTGAATACTGAATTTAGAAGTGCACCCTATAGCCTCTATCTCAAAGCTGCATTTAGAAGTGTGCCCAATAGCCTCTCTGTGAATACTGAATTTAGAAGTGTGCCCTATAACCTCTCTGTGAATACTGAATTTAGAAGTGTGCCCAATAGCCTCTCTGTGAATACTGAATTTAGAAGTGTGCCCTATAGCCTCTATCTCAAAGTTGCATTTAGAAGTGTGCCCAATAGCCTCTCTGTGAATACTGAATTTAGAAGTGTGCCCAATAGCCTCTATCTCAAAGTTGAATTTAGAAGTGCATTGAGAAGCTGAATCTAGAAGTGTGCCCAATAGCCTCTATGTGAAAGTTGAATCTAGAAGTGTGCCCAATAGCCTCTCTGTGAAAGTTGAAACTAGAAGTGCCCAATAGCCTCTCTGTGAAAGTTGAAACTAGAAGTGTGCCCAATAACCCTTCTGTGAATTTAGAAGTGTGCCCTGTAACACCTCTGTGCAAAGTTGAATCTAGAAGTGTGACCGAATAGCCTCTCCGTGGAAAGTTGAATTTGGAAGTGTGCTCAATAGACTCTATGTGAAAGTTGAATTCAGAAATGTGCTGAATAGACTCTATGTGAAAGTTGAATTCAGAAGTGCATTTAGAAGTTGAATTTAGAAGTGCACCCAATAGCCTCTCTGTGAAAGGTTGAATTTAGAAATGTGCCCAATACCCTCTATCTCAAAGTTGAATTTAGAAGTGCATTGAGAAGCTGAATCTAGAAGTGTGCCCAATAGCCTCTCTGTGAAAGTTGAATCTAGAAGTGCACCCAATAGCCTCTCTGTGAAAGGTTGAATTTAGAAGTGTGCCCAATATCCTCTACCTCAAAGTTGAATTTAGAAGTGCATTGAGAAGCTGAATCTAGAAGTGTGCCCAATAGCCTCTCTGTGAAAGTTGAATCTAGAAGTGTGCCCAATAGCCTCTCTGTGAAATGTGAAACTAGAAGTGTGCCCAATAGCCTTCTGTGAATTTAGAAGTGTGCCCTGTAACACCTCTGTGCAAAGTTGAATCTAGAAGTGTGACCAAATAGCCTCTCTGTGAATAGTTGAATTTGGAAGTGTGCTCAAAAGACTCTATGTGAAAGTTGAAATTGGAAGTGTACCCAATAGACTCTCTGTTAAAGACTCTCTGCCCAATATCCTATTAGTCTATTACCGTACCTGGTTGAATCGACTAATCTCCCTAATAACCTCTCTGTACAAAGTTGATTTCAGAATCATGCCTAATACCCTCCCTCTATAAAGTCGAATCGAGAGAAGTGTGCCTAACAGTCTAATATCCACTCTACACAAAAATTGAATCTAGAGGTAGACCTAATATCATCTCTGTGTACAGTTGAATTTAGAACTGCACCTAATTGTCTAATACCCCCGCGATACAAAACTGAATCTAGAGGTAGACATAATACCATCTCTGTGTGCAGTTGAATCTAGAAGTGTACCTAATGGTACCTAATAGCTTAATATCACCTCTATGCACAGTTGAATCTAGAAGTGTACCTAATAGTACCCAATAGCCTAATAGCACCTCTATGTACAGTCGAACCTAGAAGTGCACCTAATAGTCTAATATCATCTCTGTGCAAATTTAACTTGGAAGTGTGCCTAAAAGCGTGCCCCCACTGAATTTAGAACTACAATTAGATAGGCCTCCTAAATTCCACCTAAAAGCTCGTACCAGGCATGAGTACATCCACTCCACAAGAGTTGGTCAGAAACATCCACAGTGGACCGCCCCCACTCCCCGATCTGCCTTCTCTCCTGTCCCCCCTGCCCAAATCATCCCACCCCCCTTCGCATTCCCTACCATTCCCCTCCCCAAACACCAAGCCAGAGGAGCACGATGGCGAGCCAACCACCCTAAGACCACTCCTCCCCCGAACCCCACCACCGACCAGCAAATGTTAACCATGCCCCCTGCCCTCACTATCATAACAGGCACACCCCACCCTGCAATCATCCACCCCCGCCTTCTCCACAAACCCCCGACACCTTCCTCCCTGACTGCTGCACGCCTAGCCCTAGCAAGAACCGAAGCTGCATCCCTCTCCCCCTCTGACCGCCCTACCCTCTCTCACACTCCAATCGCAACAAAGAAACTAAAGAGGAAGCATACCTGGTCCCCCTCAATCTCTCAGCACTCCTCACCTTCCCTGTCTCAACCCACCACCTCATTCCCGCAATCACCTCCTTCCCCCGTGGCTTCACCCTTCCTAAAACCCCTCTCCCTCGATTTCTCATCAACTGCAACTGAAACTCCTAACCGCCCACACCCCACCCTCAAATCCACCAAACCAAACCCGATCATCCTAACACACAGCCACCCAATCCCGCCCGAAGCCCGCAAAATGTTCTGCTCGCCCACTATTCCCATCAAGCATCACCCACTCTACCCCTCTCCCTCCACTCTCTCTGCCACCACCCCCTTCCGCTCCAGCTCCGAGACTAACCTCGCCTGCCGATGTGAACTGCATCCTATTTAATGCCCGATCCGTAGCAAAAAACAGACACTGCATCTTTGACCTCCTCGCCTCTCACAAACCAGACCTAGTTTTCATCACTGAAACTTGGTTCTCTGACAACTTTGCCCCAATCGCTAATGAAGCCTTCCCCCCTGACTACTCCCTCATCCCACTGAACCGTCCCTCCAGAGGAGGGGGAGTAGCATTCATCTTCAAGTCTCTCGTCCACGCCTCAATCATCGACAACCAACCTTCCATTCCTTCCTACGAATCTCTCCTCGTTAAACTATCCCTCTCCCCGTCACTCTCACACAGCTTCCTAATAATCTACAGGCCCCCAGACTACGATAGACATTTCGCAAACTACCTCTGCAACTCCATTGCCACCCTTCAACTAAACCATCCCAACCTCACCCTTCTTGGAGACTTCAACATATGACTCGAGAGCCCCACCAACCCTATGACACACTCTCTGGTTGACGGTTTAGACGCAATTAACCTCCAACCTCACATAAATGGCCCGACTCACTATAAAGGACACACTCTTGATGCCATCTTTAGCTCCAATACCCTGATTAATTTAAAGCCCCCCACCCCTATCATCTGGTCCGATCACTTCATTCTCTCGTTCACCATTCGCTCACCCGACCCCCTTCCCGTACTCGAACCTGAACCTCTGAATCTTTGCAAATGCTGGAAAAAACGAATAATCGCCCCGGACCTAGCCGACGCACTCCTCCAGTCTCCAACACCTACCTGCCATCTCAGAAAACAACTAACCCCTGACGCCTTTAACTCATGGCTCAACGCATCTCTGATGCATCTCACACCCCCTTGCAAACCATCAACCCACCGTGGCCTCTTCCCCAGATGGTTCACTCCTGAATTGAAAATCACTAAACAACTATATAAATACCTAGAACGCAAATGGCAGAAAGACAAAACCCAGGAGAGAAGGGACACCTTGGCCCGACACCTTTATCAGTACAAGGCCGAAATCCAGAAAGCAAAAAAAGCCCGCTACAACTCCCGAATCCTAAACTGCAAAAACCCAAGCAAAGAACTCCACTAAATCATCTCCGAATTCACCAATCCGTCCCGACCCCCTCACAATCTCTGTGCGACTCTCCCTCCACTATTACACCACGGCTCTCGAAAGAACAAATACTCTAACCACCAAACTGGCTCTCTTACATCCACCAGGCAATTCTTTGCAAGTACTGGCCAGCCCACCAGCTGCGACCACTACCCAACCAACGTTCGAATCCTTTAGCCCAATATCACCAGAGCAATTTCTCAAACTTCTATCTGCCCGCAAACCATCTGGCTCGCCGCTGGACCCTTGCCCAGCCACAACCCTCAAAGAAATGTTCACCTCCACCTGCGCAGGAGAACACGCAAGATCCATCATAAATGCCTCCCTCTCCTCTGGTATCTTTCCCGACACATTCAAAACGGTTCATGTCAAACCTCTAATTAAAAAACCCTCGCTCGACCCTCTCGAGCCAAAAACTACCGCCCCATCTCAAATACCAGGTTCCTTGCAAAACTCATTGACCGAACCGCCTACTCCCAACTAAATGCCTTTGTCAAAGCCAACAATCTCCTAGACTCCGCCCAATCAGGTTTCAGAGCCCGTCATGGAACTGAAACCACCCTAACCTCAATCTGGGATGACCTTAAAATGACGGCAGACTCCGCGGGATGCGCTGCACTAATCCTTCTCGACCTATCTGCCGCCTTTGACACGATCAATCACTCAATCCTCCTAGACCGCCTCCACTCCCTAGGAATTCGTGGAACCGCTCTTAAATGGATAGCTTCATTTCTCAAAGATAGGTACCAAATAACGATACTCTCCACCTATAGCTAAGCCCGACCAGTCGACACGGGAGTCCCACAAGGAGCATGCCTATATGCCCTCCTGTTCAATCTCTACTTGATCACACTCCCACCAATAATTTGTTCACACAACATCCTGTGCTATAACTATGCCGACGACACTCAACTAATTCTAAAACTCCTGAACTCAAAACCCAACTCCCGACCTGACCTAGCCTCCTGCCTCCGTGACATAGAACTCTGGATGACCCAAAGCCACCTCTTGTTAAACCTCTCCAAAACGGAAATCATGGTATGTGGCAACTCGGAACTTCTTCCGCACCCACTACCATGGCCATACGCCATGGGCAACTCACCGCCCTCCTCCAAATCAGTGAAAAATCCTTGATGCACCCTTGACTCTGACTTAACACTCTCGCGCCAAGTCAACAACGTCTCAAAGTCCTGCCACTACCACCTTAAAACCCTTAGGCGCATCTTTCCATATCTCTCCTTTCCCAACAGACTCTCCGCGGTCCAATCAATTGTTATATCAAGACTGGTCTACGCAAACCCCCTATACATCGGAATACACGCGTACCAACTGAATAAACTCCAAAGGGCTGAAAACGCGGCAACCAAATTGGTACTTGCGCTAGGCCCAAGAGACCACATCTCCCCAGCCCTTAAGACGCTTCACTGGCTTCCAGTAGCCCGAAGGGTGACTTTCAAAACCTTATGCATCTCCCATCGAGCACTGCATAAAACCGGACATCAATATCTTCAAGACAAGCTAAAACCCTCTCAACCCCCATGCACCCTAAGATCAAGCTCAGCCGGCCTCCTAGTCATACCAAAGACAAAATCAGGTTAGGCGGATCATCATTCTCAGCCTTGCCCCCCACGCTATGGAACTCACTCCTACCCCACATCCGCCTAACTGAGGATTTAACGTCTTTCCACGAACTGCTCAAAACCTGGCTCTTCCCCTAAAAACCAACCTGTACCAATCTAAACCAAACAGACTAACAGCAACTCAATGACAGCAATCCAACAAACTACCTGATGCGAGAAATTGATAGCTAATAACCCCTAATATAAACTAGAAGGACAAATAGAACTAAACGAATAAAGCAGATCAAAGCAGTGAAATGGTTAACAAGAGTAAATCATACGGATACAGTAATGAGAGTTAAACTGCTGAAATGGACAGAATGCATGAAGAGTGAACAAAGTGAATGGCGTGGAGGAAATAGTCTGATGAATGCGCTGAGTGGAAGAATTCATGAGTGGAAGAACAGATAACTATATAATTCAATTGAGTGTGGAAATCGAATGAATAAGTAGATCTGATGAGTGTATAGAATAGATGAACATGTTGAGCATAGGAGTTTGTAGAGTGGCTGGGTATGTAGAGCGGACGAGCACGAGTGGAAGAACAGATAACTATATAGTTTGAATGTGTGTGGAAATCGAATGAATAAGTAGATCGGATGAGTGTATAGATTAGATGAACATGTTGAGCGGTTGAGTGTGTAGAGCAGATGAATGTGCAGAATGGATGAGCGTAAACCGGATGAGTGTGTAGATCAGATGAGTATGTGGGACGGATGAGTATGTAGAGCATGTGACAGCCCCAAGCATCGTATCTGCAGGTATCCGCAGGAGAAGCATGTAGAGCGCATGATTGTGGATAGCAGAGGCATACGGAAGTGCAGAGGATGTGTAGATCGCTGGTGCAAATGAATGTACAGACCGGGCGAATGTACAGAGCAGATGAGTGTATAGAAGGGATGAGTGCATAGAAGGGATGAGTGTACAGAGGAGCGGATGAGTGTACAGAGCGCATGAGTGTATAGAGCGGATGAGTGTATAGAGCAGATGAGTGGATAGAAAGGATGAGTGGATAGAGCGGATGAGTGGATGGAGCGGACGAGTGGATGGAGCGGATGAGTTTATGGAGCCGACGAGTGGATGGAGCCGACGAATGGATGGAGCTGACGAGTGAATGGAGCGGACGAGTGGATGGAGCGGACCAGTGGCGGGAGCGGACGAGTGGAGGGAACGGACGAGGGGATGGAGCGGGCGAGTGTTTAGAGCGGACAAGTGTTTAGAGCGGATTAGTGTTTAGAGCATGTGAGTGTATAGAGCGGATGAGTGTGTAGAGCGGCTCAGTGTGTAGAGGGGATGAGTGCATAGAGGGGATGAGTGCATAGAGGGGATGAGTGCGTAGAGGGGATGAGTGCGTAGAGGGGATGAGTGTGTAGAGGGGATGACTGCGTAGATGGGATGAGTGCGTAGAGGGGAAGAGTGCGTAGAGGGGACGAGTGCGTAGAGGGGGCCGGTGCGTAGAGGGGACCGGTGCGCAGAGGGGACGGGTGCATGGAGGGGACGAGTGCGCAGAGGGGACGAGTGCGCAGAGGGGACGAGTGCTCAGAGGGGGTGAGTGCATCGACGGGTGAGTGCACAGTACGTGTGAAGGCATAAAGCGGATGAGAGCCTGGAGCCAACGAGTGCCCAGAATGAATGGACGTGTTACATAGAACGACAAGCACAGATTGCATTCAGTACTGATGAGTGCATAGAATAGATGAGTACGTAGAAGTGCTGAATGCGTAGAGCATGGGGCAGAGAAGAGTGCATGTGTGGGGCAGAGAAGAGTGCATGCGTGGAGCAGAGAAGAGTGCATGCGTGGGGCAGAGAAGATTGCATGCGTGGGGCAGAGAAGAGTGCATGCGTGGGGCAGACAAGATTGCATGCGTGGAGCAGACAAGAATGCATGCATGGGGGAAACTCGAGTATGCAGGGCAGACGGGAAAGGCGCATAGCGGACTGGAGCGCGCAGGGCGGGCTGGAATACATGAGTGCGTGGAGCGAACCGGAGTGTATGGAGCAGACTGGAGTGCATTGAGTCGATAGGAGTGCACGGAACGTACTGGAGCGCATAGAATTGCGTGATGTATATAGTATTGTTTGGAATGCAGAGAACCATTTAAAGAGCATATAACCCATCATACCACACCACCACGCTTACTCTCTCCTTTACATCACCACTCAACTAGAACACAGGGATACTATGACACCATTCGGTATAACTGTTCTCATACCAACATCTGCCGCTCACTCCACATCATTCTAAGTAAACACCGCTGGTTACACACCCCCCAGCCAGGCATTCTCCTCAGGCCTAACGCAGCCACATCCGGTCTGGATAAATCCTGCCAGAACGAACACATACTCCTGATCTCTCAACCACTACACCTACCGCTAAGTAGCAGCTATACACAAATACCGCACAAGCTGCACACATACCAGGTGCTCACACGCACCTTTTCACTCCCTCTTCTCTCTCTACTGATCCAAACTTAGGTTCCCAAGGGCGTTCAACCTACCAGCGCTTTCAGACCATACCAATGGTATATAAGGCGCTATATAAATGCAAAATAACATAACATAACATAACATGTGTTGCAAGCATGCTATTCCTGAAGGCTGGATAAATCTAGAAATGACTGCATTCTTGAGGTGGTACCTGTGTGTTGGATGAAATGTTGGCACAGCATCGCAATAGCTTCCAACCCACCCTGTACACTATAGATAAGATACTTTGCCATCTGCACCAAGTGGGATTCATAACGTGCACACTTGAGTTGTGGCAGGATTAACAAAGTCACAGTGTGCACCTTACACACAACACACACGTTCTATGGTGCATACCCAAAGTATTTACGCATTATCAACGAAACAGCTGCAGTACCCAGGAAGGGTGCAGCATAGTTTTGCAGTGGAGGGTGCACGCTGCATTCGCTAAATGTATGCATGTGGTGCACCCCAGCTATCACTGACAGCAAAGTGTCTACCACGCTGTCCCTGTTAGAACCGGTGCACTCAACCTGGGCCTTTGAAGTGGCCTGGCACCTCTAGTGGGCGCACTCAGTATGCCACTGCATTGTCTTACCGGGTGGTGGTGAGTGGGAGGAGGGTGTGCAGGGGCGTACCTTAGTCATAAAAGGGGGGCAATGAGGGGTTCTGAGTTTTTCTATACAAGCCTTGCAGTACTACCAACTAAAAAGGGCAGTGTGGTGAGTAGGTAAATGACACCTTACTATGGACTTTTACTAGAAATAACTGCAAAATATTACTGTGGCTGCTGTGTCCTTAGCTCTTTTTTCAAGTAATCCCTTACATTTGGAATATGTATCTCAGTCTTAATCACATCCTTTCACGTCTCCATCACAAAATTCTCTTTTGCTCTCCCAAAACACTACCCCAACCATCCTACATCCACATTCCTCTCATTTTAGTATCATTCTTTTTCACTGAATCTGTGAGGTAGCTATGAGTGACACGTTGGCCCAAGGAGTGCACTATTTAAAGGATCCATATTGTTATGTATATTGCAAGACAGTGCACTATGTTAAACCCTATCTAAGTTAGTCTTTGTGTAGTGTGTCCCAAAAAGAACCACTTCAAGGCAATAACAATTTTGTCAGAATCATATACTTTGGTCAAGTGTGGAAGCTGGGATTTTAGGGTAGTTTTCCTGCTTCTATAGTTTGTAAATCAGGCAGTAGACAATGGGGATCATTACGAGGGTACAACGTTGTTACATTGCCAGTTTATTTTCCGATGAGTTTTTTGCAGAAAATGTTTCCATGAAAAACCTCAGCGATGATTATAGGGTAGGGTGGGTGGGGAATAGGGAGTACATAATAGGAGAGGAAGGGGTTTGGGGTGGCCCCACATTTTTTTTTAAATCTTTGAGTTTTTTTAAGATAAAAAAAATTACAAAACTAATTGAACACAAAACTGGCGATGTAACAACATACAACCAATATGTGTATGTTAGTGTGGAAAATAAGTGGCAGTTATTGACTTTTACCAAACCACCATACTACCAGTTTGAGAGGAAACACCTCCAGCACTTTCCTGGAAGCCTATTTTCAACACCAAAAACTAGAGAAATTACCACAGGTGGAATTGCTACTTGCAGTAATTTCTTCAAGTCCTTAACGGAGTCCTTTTGCACTTCATGATCTCGTAATTAAGCAATATGACCCGAGCAGCGGGGGCATTACCGACTCAGGTAATGCCCCGGGGCCCATACTTATCGTCCCGAGCGAAAAAAAAAAAAGAAAATGGCCGCCTGGAAAGGGAAAACGGAGTGCGTTTTCCCTTTCCATGGCGGCCATCGGGAGCAGACGCGCTTGGAACAGAAGTGTTTCCAGCACGTCCGCTCCCGAAAAAAAAGGAGAAGAAGGTAAGTGGGGTTGAGAGGGCGGAATGGAGGGAGGGAGAAAAAAAAACCTACCTGCATCCCCGGCGGGGACGATGGAAGCCTCCAGCCGTGTGGAGGCGTGGAGCAGGGATGGCCTGCTCCAAGTCTCCACACCGCTGGAGGCTGCCATTGTCCCCCACCGGAGACAAAAGAGCAAGAAGGTAAGTGGGGTGGGGTGGGGTGGGGAGGGGCGGGAGGAGGTAGGAAAAGGGAGGGAAAACAAAAATAAAAAAACCTTACCTGAGTCTGCGGCGGGGGCAAAGGCAGCCTCTCAGCCATGGGGAGGCTCGGAACGGGGATGGCCCCGCTTCGAGCCTCCTCATTGGCTCAGGGGCTGCCACGCCCCCTGCCGTGGACAAGGAGGCTGGAATCCCGGCCTAGAATCGAGGGATTCTCGGCCGGTAACGACCCGGTGAGAGCCAATCAGAATGCGTGTTGCATTCTGCTTGACTCTCACCGGTTACTAATCTGGCAAAAGTACTGCTGCTAAGAGTGGCAGTAATGGTAGACAAGCACAGCAGCATTTCTGTTGGAAATATTATACTCGTAATGACTCACTATATCCCCTCTCAGCTGATCTTTAGTTTTACATCAACATGCAATGCTTTTTGAACAGTTGTCTTGTGTGAAAGTGAAACTAGTGTGATTCGTTCAGTAAAGCTGACTAGCAGAGCACCAAACCAGATGGTAACCAACCTGACAATGAAAACATTAGAATTCCCTCTGAAAGGCTAAAAGGCACACTTCAGAATGTGTATCTGCAAAATGATTACAGTGCAATCCATGAAAATATCTGGATTAAAAATAAATCCGTTGGTCTTCACACTACAATTGCAGGAATGGAAACACCTATGTATGTATTAAAATCAATGGCCTACACTGATAAACCATGAGAAACAATTGCAGAAGCTACAAGCTTGGGGATAAAACCCACTCATCGTATCGTATGCATACTCGATTTCAGTACTCAGGGTCCCATAACAGTCAAGTCTGCAAATATATCCAAAATCATCAATGCAATCCAAATTACAACATACTAGTTACAAATCATATCAATAATTAAATGTTGTAATACTCGCTTGGAGCTGATTCTTATAACCGCAGGAATGCAATTTGCATTACAGCTACATCCATACACATCAGAAAGAAGCATAAAACAATTAGGTTTACAATGATAAAAGTGGCTTTCAGGTAGTAAAGGGGCTCAATACTGTTTTCCGTGTTCTGCGTATCATTTAGCGATTGACTACTGTGGTGTTTTCAGAGACATATAAGAGCATATACCTTAACATGAAAGAATTGGATGCCAACATAGCTCAGGGGGTTGAGTCCCAGCTGCATAGGTGTGTGTGTGTGTGTGTGTGAGAGAGAGAGATAGGTAGATACAAATCAAAGATACAACGTTTGGCAGGAAGGGAATGCTTACCATTTCTTACAAGTCCCTCAATGGATCCTTTCCTGCGTATATTGCCAATAGACTAAAAAATAAACTGGTGGTGTGCACCCTTCGGTCAAATTGTGCAAAAAATCTGAAAATTCCAAAAACCTCATTGGAATTGGTTAGAAGGGGTGCTTTTTGGGCGGCTGCCCTGGCAAAATGGAATGCTTTACCCTCAGTTCTTAGAAAATGCTCAACACTTGAGGTGTTCAAGAATAAACCTAAAACGCACCTATTTAAATAAGGAGGACTGTTCAGACCTTTATAACTCGACTTTTTGCTACTGATAGTTTTCGACACCCGTATGCCTCCGGGCCACTTTGGTTGCGCCTAACAAATAATTTACAGTGAAGTAAAGATGTTTGTTCATGCTTCTAAAAGCAATAACACAATTATCATGTCAAGTAACTGTAGCAGCATAAGAGGCGTCTAGAGAGATATAAATCTATGGGCCTGTTTATAGTGTGCAGACATTCCAGCACCCTAGTCCTGTGAAAGGCTTACTTACCACGGGCCGCCTTGCACTAGCTTCATTCTCCTTTACCTATGGGGCAACAAAGGGCAGATGCCAGTCTGCTGGGCTATACTCCAGGGGCATGCCTCAGATAGAAGCTTTAGGGGTGTAATTATGATGCGATTTCCCATGAGCATTGGGGCGACCTGGCATAACCTACTTAGCCACCTGATAGTAGTCTACAAGAAAAGTAACAGAAGAGGAAGAACACTTTGAAGGCCAATAATGTTGATTAAAAAAAACTGTTATCTAGATGTATTCCTTAATTTACAATCATTTCTGAAAAAAACAGGTAGAACCAGAGCTGCTGTATTGTCCAGTGGCTGATATGCGATTTTCCGCCTGTCTTGTTTGTTATTTGTTTTAAATCTCAAGCCATGTTGCTCCCCTACACAGTAATGAAGTTTACTTTCCCCAATATACAAGCTGATCTTATCTACCAGATGCAGATGCACAGGGTGAGCCGGCCTGGAAGCCAGGACTGGTGGACTATCTAAAGCTAGACAGTGTGACATGCACCAGACCTCTCAACTCACCCACTCTGGACTCCGGTCGCACTCATGGCAAGCCCAGAATCCTTCACTGATTGCAATGGGCTCTCGCCCACCACAGACAGTGCATTTCAGTCACTTTGACTATGTTGAGAGATATGAGATCCGCAGAGAAAGAGGTGCATTACAACAAGGTTTTAGGTATTGTGAAGGGACCCCACATTTCTGCCAGCTGCACTCAGCGCTGCCTGTTAAGACAAGAAGGAGACTTCCAGTTACTTTCCGAGCATCCCACCACCGCTTTATGGTGATTTTGGTGCAGAGATAGCCAGTCCGCCCCACCAGATTCAGGCCTGGTTGGTTTCAGAGTCTCTGGGCTGGGTGGAATTTTTTACCTGTGAAATTGAAAACCTTGAGGGGTCTGCAGCAAGATGCAGAGCATACTTAAACTGATGGTGTGTGTAGCAGTTTGATTACTGTATTTGAGTTGTGAGGGGCTTTACAGAACAATCCCTTCAAAGTGCCTAGAGCTCTAATGCTAAGCTCTACCTTTAATTTCGTGTGTGACTGGTGCATCCTTTGCTTCTGTGTTTATCTGCATTCTGGTACTCGTAGTTTTGCTTCTCAATTAGAAATGCAGAGCTGCAAGCGACAGAATGAAGGAAAAGGAGGGAGGACCGGGTGTCCTAGTCACATGACGCTGGGACAACGTGAGATAATCGTGTACCCTGATGTGTGTTGCTTATATAATCAATTTAGACTCGTTTTTTCTTATTATTTGGAAAAGACAGGCAGCAAGTTTTGCATTATGTGGCTACAAAATGCAGCTTTGCAAAAAAAAAGGTATTTTACAGGTGAAGCTACTTACATTTTTAAATGCATTCAAGTGACCTTTTCTTTCATAGGTTGAAGGGCTACTGTGAGCTGTGGTTGGGATTTACTTTAAAATCGATCTGGCCTAGCACAGAAAAAAAAACACATTTGCACTTTTTCAGAAGAATTGGAACCTTGCATATGAAAGGGTCGCCAAACTTGCCACCAGGACCCATTTACTATTCATTGCTTTCTGCTGGGCGAGCCTTGTCTGACAATAGAGCTGTAAACCACAGCTCCAAGACTGGAACTGATGGCCAGGAAGGAGCCCCGTTCATGACGGCTCTGCTCCCAACCAGCACCTACAGGCCCGCCTGACATCGAAGGTGAATTACAGCCATACCATAGATAATTCACTGTTGCAGTGTCTTCAGGTTTGCCCTGTATGTGGCTCACAGATGTCTGTCTGGCCTCAGAGCCTGTCCTCTCTCAGGCTCTTCTCTCTCTGGCAGTGACTGCAGAGCTTACACCCACATTATTATAGGGACCACAGAGGTTGATTCTCTAACGATCACCCTTCTCACAATATCTCAGTAGCCAGGGTCCTATGGGTGCCACTACCCTTTCCCTACAGCTTGACTTCTATTGGTCTTACCAGTCTTCCGAGCCTGACCTCTCCATGACTCTCTGCCGGATGCACTGACTGCAGAGCCTGACTTATGCACGCCTCTCCGCCTGCAGCACTGACAGCAGAGCATGACCTCTCCATGACTCTCCCCATGCACTAACTGCAGAGCCTGGCCTATCCACGACTCTCCCATGCACTGACTGCAGAGTCTGACCTCTCCATGACTCTCCCCCATGCACTGATTACAGAGCCTGGTCTCTCCACGACTCCCCATGCACTGACTGCAGAGCCTGGCCTCTCCACGACTCCCCCATGCACTGACTGCAGAGCCTGGCCTCTCCACGACTCCCCCCATGCACTGACTGCAGAGCCTGACCTCTCCATGACTCCCCCATGCACTGACTGCAGAGCTTGACTTATGCACGCCTCTCCGCCTGCAGCACTGACAGCAGAGCATGACGTCTCCATGACTCTCCCCCATGCACTGACTGCAGAGCCAGCCTGGCCTTTCCACGACTCCCCCATGCACTGACTGTAGAGCCTGACCTCTCCATGACTCCCCCATTCACTTGGGAAAGCAAAAAGAAGATGTCGAGGCTGAGTACCCCAAAAGGAAATACACCAAACGCGGGTTGAAAAGATACACAGATCTTTATTCTACAACTGAACAGTTTCAAAGGACAAAGCAACGGATAGCTATCAGGCCCTCAGTACAACACACCGAATACCAGCCCTGTTCGGTGTGTTCAGTGAGTGGGGCTGTACATCGGAATATTCGCACCTTTTATACAATCCAAAACATGATGTCCAACCCACTTGTAAGTAAATGTATCTCAGATCTAGGGTTCGTGCCAGGTTCGTTCCTAATTTATGCATTTATACATTAATACATTCTCCAACAAGTTACAAAAGCAAGAGTGTGTCTTTAGATTTCATGTTGAGCCTTCGCACATATCTTGTACAATATAGTCAAACAAGTGTTCACATTAGATGCTCGAACATTAGTGTGCACAATATATGTTCATAGATTAGTATCGTTGGCACAGGTAATCCTCTATACACAGGTCAACGAAGGACAAGGTCTCAGTACATGACCCTAACATTTAGCCTGCGGGCAGTTTACACATTAACTTCGACACAGAGGTCAAGACGGCCATGTTACATTCAAAACGACACTGTCCACCATCTTATAACACAGGGTGACTTTAGAGTGAGAATCTAAAATGGCGGATGAACCTAAAATGGCGGCTTACACAGATCTAAGGTCAGGACCTTGCAATGCGGATTTCCTCGCAGAGCAACTTGGACTATGCCAATATATATATACATACGATCTAGAGGGTATAATATGATTTTCCGTTCGACAAACCCTCCTTTTGGCCTATGCCAAGCGCTAAACTACTTCTAATCACTTTACGAATAACTCCACGTCTCAACGTCCATACACCCCAAATCACCATCAGAGATATCAATTGCCATTAGATCGGTTGCCAGAATATCTTTCAGCACATATTTATTGGAGTTCTTGTCTGGGGCGTATACCTTGTGTCCTAATGTACCCATCGCCTGTGTGCAACATCCTCCTAACATCGAACATATACCAGCTTGGCATTGCATACAGCAACAAAGGAACAACAGAATTCCCAAAATGATCAGCAAGACCGAAAGTACCTTCCAACCCCAAGATCGCAAGAAGTCCCAGAACCAAGCGCTAAGATCCCAGTTTCCCTCGGGAACATGCACTTCTGAACTTAGGACATGCAGATTCTGTATTGCCTTGAAGATAGTTGGGGAGGAATCTGGCACGAAAACACAGCAAGCGGACCCCACTAATTTACATACTCCTCCACGTTCAGCCAGGATGACATCTAATGCCATCCGGTTCTGAAGTGCTAATAACCTTATTGCTTTTTGTTCTAAAGTCATATTATAGAGTATGTCAGTGGTTCGGTTGATGGTTCTCTCCAGTACTCTCGCTAGTCTCCTGATATCTTCTGAGTTCAGTATTTGTCCCCAAAATGGCACAAAGGATTTCGCTACGTCTCACCGAACTTGTGCTGGAGTATCACCATTCTCGTCCCACCATGGACGAGTCTTTAAAACCTCTACAGTACTGGCTATGAATACCCCGGGTAAGAGGATCCCTAAATAACACGTTCCCTGCCAATCCCTGGGTAACCATGGAAATGCATACTAAACAGAGAGGATGCCCTATGTGCTGAAAATTTCAATAAATGTGTTTCAATAAATGTGTTTCAGAAAGCGCATGCTGAGGACCAGAGAGTGTGATCTTATTAAAATATATCATTTTATTCTGATACAATTTCATAAAATACATCATTTTTGAACAATTATAAGACAACAATTCATTTCCAATCAACATATATTTTTGTGAACAAATTTTTGTGTGCAAATAGCGCATTTTTGTGTGGACATTTCTCCTATGTGTATATCACTAACACACCATTCTACCATTCTTCTTCACAATCAAATCTAGTTTGTATAGAGACATTCTAAATAACTTTTACAGTAGTAATATTCCTACTTTGACAGTCCACCATTATGTATCTGTATGGAAATGCTACATTACCGCAAACAAAGTAGACAGGTTCGCCTACATACAAAGGTCTGTCTTCCCCAGTCAAATTTGCAACGTTGGCGCAACCTTTAAAATCACCCATTGACTGAGTACCATTCCTCCGTATGCAGAAAGAATCTGAATTGGAGCTATGATTGACAGTGTAGGAAGGAGGCGTGGCATCCTTATTGCCTATAGGAGCCATTTTAAAAGAAATCAAACATTGAAATGGACGAGACAGTCTATCGGAAGGCCTAATAGAAGCAACATTAGGCTTACTGTCACGACCCACACTCTGAAGACCCCCTGGCCCCTGGCCAGGGAGAGTCTTGATTCCAGCCCCCACTAAACCCAAGAAATGGCAGCATAGGCCTTCTTGGGGCCAGTCCTGGCGCCTTTGGCGCCAGGCTCATGTTTGAACATGGGCTTGTGCTTGGGAACTACTTTTCATTAATGCCACTCATGTGGAGGCATCCTCTTAACCTGGCTTCTTGAAACCAGGCTTGCAGTGTAGTGCTTTTGGGTGTGGTACCATGGGGACCTGGACTTCTTTCTTGAAGCTATTTAAACCACACCCGAATAGACTGGCACGCTTCGCGTTAGTTTGCATTACTGCAACGTAACGCTCACCGTGTTCAGCTTCAGCCACGAACCTCGTGAGGACAGCACCTGCAAACGAAAGGAGAAGACATCGTGAGAAAAAAGGCAGCAGCTTACCTGAACTTCACCGCCAGCGGTCCGCAGCTCTTCCAACCATCATCCTGGAACCAGCGCTCCTCCGGATCGACGGACCTAAAAAAGAGAAGAAATAAGGCATTAGACATGGTACAATTAACGAACTGTGCCGAAAGGCTTACCTCGCCGGCCGCTCCTCAATCAGCATCACGACAGAAATTCCATACTCCGGCCGAGTACCGCGACCTGTGGAGAGGAAAAGATAACAGGTTAGCAAAGACAAGGCATCTTAAGCGCAGCGCATAGCGCCTACTCACCGCATCAAGGGGCTCCAAAAACGCCCATACTTACCGGCGAAACACAGATTCCACCTTGCCACATATTGGACTTCCGCATACCTAGGAAGAAAAAGACATTGTTTAAAAGGCATGCAAGAACAGCAATATTCACAGCAATAAGACCTACCTGAAAGACTCAAGACAGGCTGGCATTAGTGAAGCAACTCGATCGCCATTGCCCACCAAGCTCAACGCGCCCCTGCCAAGACTGCAGGACGGAGAACCCGCCAACATCTAAAACAAGGTAAGGAGAAGTCCAGAAGGGTCGCAGACCTACAGGGAGGTGGGAGGCTGTTTACCCCAGTTGCCCAGTCCATAGCTTACCTGTATTCCAGGCAGAACTCTTCCGCTGGTCGCATCTGGGCATCGCAAGAAGGGACATCTGAACCCCAACTGCTGGGTGGCGCCCCCGTGGAACCAGGTGAGCGTAACAGAACGCGAAGCCTCCAAAACTTAATCCACCTAGGCGCCATGGAAACCTTAGAATTAGACCAATTGGCCCAACTAATAGGAGAACTGCGCGCCGAGGTTCATTCTGTCCGTCAGGAGACTAAAGCTCTCAGAAGAGATTTAATAGTGACTAAGGAGCGCACTGAAGACAGCAGACAATACTTGCAATCACAAGCGGGCCAGAACCCCCTACTGGGAAACAACCCATCGATGCAGACTCCTACCCTGTGATCCACTTCTTCTACTCCGGTGCAAGTCGTGCTACCAGGAACAGTTCCTTTGGCCCCACCGGAGCGATTTACGGGTGATCCACGGAAATACGCCACATTCAATGCCACCTTCACTTTCTTTGCAGGCCTGGAGCATTTCCAAACGACCAGGCTCGGGTGACCTTTGTCTTGTCATACCTGAGCGGTAACGCAGCAGACTGGTCAGTTCCATTGGTGACACATTATGATCCTCTGCTACATGACTTTTGGGGGATTTCAGAGGGAAATGGAGAAACTTTTTGCTCGTCATACCCGAGAACAAGTAGTGGACAATGATCTCCTTTCCCTCCAACAGGGAAATCAGGACTTGTTAACGTACATTGTTACTTTCAACAGATTGGTCGCTGAAGCTAGGTGGCCTGAAAACAAAAGAACCACGTTGTTTCATCAGGGTTTACGAGGCGAATTAAAAGATGTTCTAGCTCAAGAAGGGGACCCTCCTCGAGTCTGTTCTGAGTTCATAAATTTGGTTGTACAATTAGACCACCGTCTACAAGACCGAAAAGCAGATCGCTCCAAAATGGATCCACAGGCGGTGTATGTTCGGTCTAGAGACAATGTAACTCATGCACAAGAAAACCCTGCTGAGCCCATGCAACTTGGAGGAGAGCGACCCCCATTAACAAAACAAGAGCGAGATAAAAGAATGCAACAACAACTGTGTCTGTAATGTGGAAAATCTGGGCACTTCTTGAAGGACTGCCCGGTGAAACCCCCTAGGAAGGTCATTGGGGCCACGGAAAAAGACCAAGAGAAAGAACATCAATCGGAAAACTGCCCAGCTCGGCAAACGTAGAGGTCAGTTTGTCGAGTGAGGGAAAGGAGCCACCAACCTCACATTTTGCAATACCAGTGATCTTGATCAATAACCAACAGTCGTCCAGAATGCATGCCATAGAAGCTTACATTGACAGTGGGGCAGTCGGGAATTATATTGATCGAGATCTGGCTGCAGAGATGGGACTTCCCTTATGTTCCAAGCCAATTACAGATAAGGTGACTACAGTGGATGGGACTGAAATCACTTCCGGACCCGTAACCCAATGCACAACTGAGATAACAATGCTGTGCCAGGACGGGCATAGAGAACTCATTTCGTTTGACCTCATCAAAGCACCTCAATTTCGGCTTATACTAGGGATGCTATGATAAGTCGCTCATAATCCTTCGATTAAATGGCGAGCCAGGAAATTAACCTTCCCCAGTGACTGCTCTCCAGCCTGTTACTATCAAGAACAGAAGAATGCTTTCAGTAATTCTACGACTCCAGGAACCACGACATCTATCTTAGGTGTAACCAGTACCTTACCTGAGGAATACCGCGATTTCCAGGATGTATTCCAGAAGGACCAAGCCAATACCCTGCCGCACCACAGGCCCTACGACTGTCAAATCGACCTTGTTCCTGGTGCCCAAGTCCCCTGTGGGAGGATCTATGCTCTGACTGAACCTGAAAATCTTCACCTGAAGTCCTATCTAGACCAGTACCTCGCAAACGGATTTATCCGTCCATCGAAGTCCCCGGCAGCCAGTCCTTTGTTCTTTGTGCTGAAAAAAGAAGGGGACTTAAGGACCTGTATTGATTACCGCGCATTAAACCAGATCACGGTGAAGAACCCTTACCCTTTGCCACTTATTCCAGAAATGCTGGACCAGTTCAAGGACGCTGACATTTACACCAAATTGGATCTTCGAGGAGCATATCGCCTGGTTCGGGTCAGAAGCAGCGACAAATGGAAAATCGCTTTCCGTACTAAATATGGGTTATTCGAATATCAAGTCATGCCCTTTGGGTTATGCAACACACCAGCACCATTCCAATACTTCATGAATGACGTCTTGAGAGAGTTAATCGATGTCTGTGCCCTAGTGTACATAGATGATATCCTGGTGTACTCAACTTCTAAACAAGACCATATCAAGCACGTCCGTACAGTCCTCGCCAAGCTCCGCGAACATCGCTTATTTGCCAAGCTGGAAAAGTGCTTTTTTCATGTAACCGAAGTGGAGTTTCAAGGCTTCATCCTTACTCCCGGAGGCATCAGGATGGACCTGCACAAGGTCGACGCCGTTCTGAAATGGCCGTCACCGACATCAATAAAGGGAGTACAAAGTATGTTAGGCTTTGCAAACTTTTATCGTCGGTTCATACCAGACTTCTCCCAAATCGTACACCCAATCACTGTGTTGTTAGGAAAAAATAACAAGAAATTCACCTGGACCGAAGACGCAGAAAAAGCCTTTCAGGAACTAAAGAAAAGATTCACCTCAGCACCGATCTTACGACATCCACGCCCTGACCTCCCATATAACGTAGAGACGGAGGCTTCCAGTATAGCAATGGGAGCTGTCCTCTCACAAAGAGATCCCGAAACTGGCCAACTACATCCAGTGGCCTTGTGGTCAAAGAAGTTTTCACCTCCAGAAATTAACTACGCCATCACCGACAAAGAACTCTTGGCAATCAAATCCACCTTCAAAGCCTGGCGACACTACCTTCTGGGAGCCAGACACACCATTACAGTTATTACTGACCACCGAAACCTGCAGTATCTTAAAACAGCAAAGGCCCAATCTTCACTCCAGCTGCGATGAGCTCTCTTCTTTGCTGAATACGATTTTGTCATAACTTTTCAACCAGGCGTCAAGAATGGAAAGGCTGACGCACTTTCTCGTACTGGAACTGATGACTTGGTTTTTACAGCCCCAGATCCAGTCCCCATCATACCTAAAGAGAAACTTTTAGGCCTGACTACAGCCTTAACACACATGGAGCTGAAAAAGGAAATTCAACAAATCATGAATCCGGATGCCCTCCTTGCATGGCAAGCGCAAGGAGAACAATATTCCATCCAAGACCGCTTACCCCTTTTTAAGGGCTGCCTATACATACCCAGCAAGGACCTACAACAGCAAGTCATTTCAGGTAACCACGATTCCCTAATCGAAGGGCACCCTGGAATCGCCAAGACCTTAGTCAGGGTTAAACAGAACTTTTGGTGGCCTACCTGGCAGAGAGATATAAACCAATACATTCAATCTGTGGAGTCTAAGCACAAAACAAATCGCAAAAACATAAACCATCTGGTCTTTTGAGACCTTTGGACATACCTCCAGCGCCATGGCACACCCTTTCTCGCGACTTCATCACGGATCTGCCTACCAGTGAAGGGTTTAACACCATTCTTGTAGTCGTAGATCTATTCTCGAAGATGGCCCACTTTATTCCACTCAAAGGCCTTCCAGATGCATCCACTCTAGCCAAGGTATTTCTGGACAATATTGTTAAATTACATGGATTCCCATCAGACCTGATCTCTGATCGAGGTAGTCAGTTAATTTCCAACTTTTGGAGAAAGTGTTGTGCAATGGCACAAATTGACATCCGGTTATCCACTAGCCACCACCCCCAAACGGATGGTCAGACCGAAAGGTCCAACCAGACCCTTGAGCAATACTTACGGTGTATGTTGCATCATGAGCTGAGAGACTGGAAGGACTTACTATGGATAGCTGAGTATGCATATAACAACTCCTTACATTCCAGTACTGGGCAAACACCTTTTATACCTTATATGGTAGACACCGGCGTACCTCAGAA
Source organism: Ambystoma mexicanum (assembly GCF_040938575.1). Taxonomy (NCBI): domain Eukaryota; kingdom Metazoa; phylum Chordata; class Amphibia; order Caudata; family Ambystomatidae; genus Ambystoma; species Ambystoma mexicanum. Next base: position 119,237,874 of record NC_090922.1, on the reverse strand, counting down.
TTGGATCTCCCAACCAAATTGCAAATGCCTGCGCTTGAAACCCTTCACACCAGCATCACTCAGGCTTTCAAAAAGGCCAGAGAACATCTGATTCACGCCAAAGCCAAGCAAAAACAATTTGCCGACCAGCACAGGACGAAGGCCCCCGATTATCAAGTAGGAGACAAGGTTTGGCTAGCCACCAAGTTTATACCCATCAAAGGAACCCGGACCTTTCAACCCAGGTATTTGGGACCCTACACCATCACAACGATTATCAGTCCAGCGGCCGTCAAGTTAGATTTACCATCCAATCTACACATCCATCCAGTATTTCATGTGTCCCTTTTAAACCCAATGCAACCTGGTACACGGATTGAAGCAGCTCCGAAACCCATTATTGTCGACGGAGAACTTGAATTCGAAGTTAAAGGCATACTGGATTCTAAGTACTCAAGGGTGAGACTATACTATCTAATAGATTGGAAAGGTTTAGGACCCCAAGACAGATCCTGTGAACCCTGTGAAAATGTTCACGCACCGCATCTGATCAAAAGCTACCATCGAAACTTCCCAACTAAGCCTGGGCCGGACAGAAGGAACACCTTGAGAGGGGCCTGGGGGGGAGTGCTGTCATGACCCACACTCTGAAGACCCCCTGGCCATCCTATGGGCCAGGGAGAGTCTTGATTCCAGCCCCCACTAAACCCAAGAAATGGTAGCATAGGCCTTCTTGGGGCCAGTCCTGGCGCCTTTGGCGCCAGGCTCATGTTTGAATGTGGACATGTGCTTGGGAACTACTTTTCATTAATGCCAGTCATGTGGAGGCATCCTCTTAACCTGGCTTCTTGAAACCAGGCTTGCAGTGTAGTGCTTTTGGGTGTGGTACCATGGGGACTATTTTAACTGGACTTCTTTCTTGAAGCTATTTAAACCACACCCAAATAGACTGACACGCTTCACGCTAGTTTGCATTACTGCAATGTAACGCTCACCGTGTTCAGCTTCAGCCACGAACCTCGTGAGGACAGCACCTGCAAAGGAAAGGAGAAGACATTGTGAGAAAAAGGCAGCAGCTTACCTGAACTTCACCGCCAGCGGTCCGCAGCTCTTCCGACTATCATCCTGGAACCAGCGCTCCTCCGGATTGACGGACCTGAAAAAGAGAAGAAACAAGGCATTAGACATGGTACAATTAACGAACTGTGCTGAAAGGCTTACCTCGCCGGCCGCTCCTCAATCAGCATCACGACGGAAATTCCATACTCCGGCCAAGTACCGCGACCTGGGGAGAGGAAAAGATAACAAGTTAGCAAAGGCAAGGCATCTTAAGCGCAGCGCATAGCGCCTACTCACCGCATCAAGGCGCTCCAAAAACGCCCATACTTACCGGCGAAACACAGATTCCGCCTTGCCACATATTGGACTTCCGCGTACCTAGGAAGAAAAAGACATTGTTTAAAAGGCATGCAATAACAGCAATATTCACAGCAATAAGACCTACCTGAAAGACTCAAGACAGGCTGGCATCAGTGAAGCAACTTGATCGCCATTGCCCACCAAGCTCAATGCGCCCCTGCCAAGACAGCAGAACGGAGAACCTGCCAACATCTAAAACAAGGTGAGGAGAAGTCCAGAAGGGTCGCAGACCTACAGGGAGGTGGGAGGCTGTTTACCCCGGTTGCGCAATCCTGAACATAGCTTACCTGTATTCCAGGCAGAACTCTTCCGCTGGTCGCATCTGGCATCGCAAGAAGGGATATATGAACCCCAACTGCTGGGTGGCGCCCCCGTGGAACCAGGTGAGCATATCACTTACTCCTATTCGCAAAGAGCGAGCACCCCAAGGGAGCCAGAACACGTTTTTCAAACTGATTCAAATTAGTCCCATCAAAGTTCCCTAAGATGCTATCATTCCAGCGACCAAAGAATAGTGCTCTAAGAGAAGCACAGCATGCAGTTGTCGAAGTTAAAGGATGAATATACCAACCTAGCCCCTTATCCCTGTGTTGCGGTAAATTTGAACAGACCCAACAGTTGGACTTATTAAGGATGGCATGTATAGCATTCATGATGAGTAATAATGTGTTGTTATGATATCTCTGTCTATGCTGAGAGTCTCTAGGAGATAGAGCGTGCAGATGCACGAAAGGAGTAGAAACAGTAGGTACATTTTCAGTCGGCAACAAATTCTCAAGTGGATGTACTTCTTCTAGGTACCAGAAGCCTAAAACAATGACTATTATAAAACCAATTAACATTATCACAAAGCAGCAGTACGTTTTCGAGGCCCACATAGTTAAATGTTCGTTCCCGTAGCTGGTCAAACAGGGCCTCATTACGACCCTGGCGGTAATTTACCGCCTGGGTCATACCCTTACCACCATGGTGTAAACTATGCTTACACCATGGTGGATGGCGGATTTACCGCCCCATTCCAAGGTGAGTGGGGCGGTAAATCCCCATTTCCCATTTTACCCTTCCCCATTCCCATTTTTGCCCCATAGGGCATAATGGGAGTGGGGAAGGCGCTAATTACGCCACCGTAAATTACGGTGGCGTAATTAGCACCATGGTCCCTTAGCGTCATGGATTTTAACGCCTGCAAAAAGCAGGCGTTAATATCACCATGGCGCTAAGGGACCTTGTAATCAGGCATTAAGGGTCGGCGCCGTTAACCCCTTAACGCCTGATTCGTAATGAGGCCCACAGTCTTTTCCCTTTTCCATACGAGCAGGAGCGGTTGCAGGCATTGTAGTCTTCAAACGAAAATTACCAATGTTTTTAGGTGGCGGCCTCCAGGCCGAGCGTCTTCTTAGTCCTTCCACAAACCCTAGCCAATCGGGCCAAAAGCAAGCAATTGATGACTTTCTTTTTCTCCGAGTGCACAGCCGAACCGTGCCGTAAGTCTATTTCCTTGGACGCAGATCGTACCTTGCGATCCCTTGGTACTGATTGATCCATGAACAACGTGTTGTCACTTCCCACTGGAAGCGGCGAATGAACGGAAGTAAGGTTAGAGGCACAATTGGGGATCGCTTCTGGAAACAAAATGGTTGGAGAGTGTGGGGGTGGAATGGCTGTTTCCCCAGACCTCACAGGATCAGGCAGAATCCCCGACACACTTTCGATACCAGTTACTGCTTCAGGATCATTGGTTGCAGTACTGATGAGGGGTTCTGCTTCTTCTGTATCGTATGGCACTGGTGTGGAATTTTCTTGGTGTGCGTCGCATGGATCCAATTTTTCCAGCCTGACAACCGCACCAGCGTCTGTGTGACCATTAGGACCTGGAAGGGGACCCGCCAACGAGGTGCAAGGCAAGACAATCGTTCAAAGGATTTTACGAGGACCCACTCCCCAGGTCGTATGCTGTGACCGGAGCCCTCGTATTGTACAGGTAAAGCCTCTCGCACCTGGTGATAAATCAAATACAAGTTTTCAGTCACCTAGCTACAGTAATCTGAAAGAAGTACATTTTCAACATTTCTCAAGGAACATTTTGGAATGTTCTAGATATTAGCAGGCCTCCCCATTACCACCTCAAAGGGAGAGAGCCCAGTCTTAGTTTGAGGGGTTGTACAAATCGATAACAACATGATCGGTAAGGCGTCCGGCCGTTTTAGTTTGGTGCCGGCACACGTCTTAGCGAGCTTGTTCTTGATAATGCCGTTGTGTCTTTCCACTAGTCCGGCACTCTGAGCGTGTCTGGCCAAATGGAACCGTTTATCGATCTGTAACCCCGCGCATATCTGCAGAATTACAGCAGCGATAAAATGTGGACCATTGTCCGACCAGATGACTCTTAGTAGCCCGAACCTTGGGAAGTACTCTTTTAACATAGTCTTTCTGTAGCATCTTTAACAGGAAAAGCCTCAACCCATTTGCTGAAAGCGCAGATGACAACTAACACATACTTCAGATTATTACACCGATCCATCTCAATAAAATCCAAGTGTGTAACCTCGAAGGGGACAAAAGGTGGACCAAAACGTCCCATAGGAGTTGATGTGCCCTTTCCCACATTATGCTGTAAATAGATCATGCAGACTGGAACAAAGCGTTCAGCTACCTTAGAGATTTTGTCATTTACCCGTACTTTTTCCAACATTTTTGTGATTTTACGGGCACATATATGTGTGGGACCATGGGCCATAACAACCATCATCATAATGTATGCGTCGGGAAGTAGCCATTTCCCTTCAACTCTGTCCACCCAACACCCATCATCATCAAGTTTCCCCAAGCCCTCAGCCCATTTCTTAGACTCTTCTAATGTGGCAACGGCTTGGATATCCCTTACGGAATCAATACCCTCATCCATTGTAAAGGCATTTGTGGCTTCCCTCAAAGTATACATGTCTGAAGAGAGATCAGCGGCAGTCTGTTTAGCTATCTGATCAGCAAAAGCGTTCCCTTTTCCTGCATCATCTACAATCTTTTGATGTAGTGCACATTTTATGATAGCCAGCTGAGTAGGGAGTGCAAGCGCTTAGAGTAGCCGTACTATCAGGGAGCCATGCTGGATCTTTGTACCATGTGAAGTTAAGAACCCTCTTTCTGACCAAAGTCTCCCAAAGTTGTGAACCACCCCAAAGGCATACTGACTATCAGTGTATATTTTCACGGTAAGCCCTTCGGAAAGTTTGCAAGCTCGGGTCAATGCTATAATCTCTGCGGCCTGCACAGAGTTATGCGTGATTCTCCTCGTTTCCACGATCGTGCTCAATGTAGTGATTGCATAAGCAGCTGTGTATGTACCATCTGGAAGTTTGAAGCAGGAGCCATCGCAAAACAGCTCCCCTTGTGGACTGTTCAAAGGAGTATCATTTAGATCAATTCTACCATTTGTCTCTTGTTCGGTAGTGTAAAGGCAGTCATGTGACTCTTTGTCACTGCAAGCAGTACCTTGTGGGAAAGGTAAGAGTTCAGCTGGATTAAGAACACAACACCTCTTAATTTGAATGTGTGGTGCAAACAAGATCAATTCATATCTCGTCAACCGTGCAGAAGTGAGGTGTTGTGTTTGAGTTCTGTTCAGTAGAACATCTACAGACTGAGGTACCATCAGGGTTAAAGCATGGCCTAGGACCATTCCCTCACTCTGTTTTACAGACGCAGCAGTAGCAGCGACAGCTCGCAAACATCTTGGCAAAGCGCATGCAACAGGATCAAGGGCGGGAGAAAAGTGACCACACGGCCTATGCTTCCCTGCATGTTCCTGCGTTAATACAGCCAAAGCACATCCATGACATTCATGCACAAACAACACAAAGGCCTTTTCATAATTTGGTGTGCCCAAAACTGGTGCCGAGCACAATGCAGTCTTGAGCAAATCAAATGCACGCTGATGCTCCATGTTCCATGGCAATGGTGAAGAAATGCCCTTCTTCGTCAGAGCCAACATCGGCTTAATCATTAATGAAAAATTAGGGATCCACTGCCTACAGTAAGAAGCCATTCCTATCAAGGCTCTAACTTCTTTCTGTGTATTTGGGACAGACATGCTAGAAATTAGTTTTATCCGTTCAGGCATCAATCTTCTTCCCTCCTTTGACAGGAGATTGCCTAAATAGGTGACCTCCTGACAACAATATTTAATTTCTTTAAGCAAAGCTTTATGTCCATGTTTAGCGAGGTGAATAAGCAACAACACAGTGCCCTCTTTACAAGCGCTCTCTGAGTCAGCAGCTAAAAGCAAATCATCAACATATTGAAGCAGTGTACAAGTAGAGGGCAACTCAAGGGTATCGAGTTGTTCTTTCAAAGCCCTACTGTAAATGCTAGGACTTTCCGTGTAACCTTGTGGTGCACGGGTAAATGTGAAGTAGTGTCCCCCTAAGGTGAATGCGAACAAGTATCTACTGTCCTTGTGTATACGAATACTAAAGAAAGCATTCTTTAGATCCACAACACTAAAGTGAGTAGCTGAAGCCAGAATCATAGTCAATATCTTTGTCACATCAGGCATAATTGGAAATTGTAGAGCGACGATCTTATTGATGGCACGCAAATCAATTATGAAATGAAAAGGAATTCCATTATCGCCTTTTTTGTACACGGGCAAAATCGGACTATTGCACAAACTACCTGCAATTTCCTCAATCACTCCTCGATGCACAAAATCAGAGATGATGTATTTCAAAGCTTGCTCACCATCGATCGAGATCTTATACTGTGGAATACGCGGCAGCTTTACTCCATGTTTGAAGACGATTTTAACAGGCTCAATTTGCAAAACACCGACATCATTGTCGTCAATTTCCCACAAACACTCCGGAACATCACTAAACTCTGGCGGCAAAGGTCTAGTCAAGAATTGAGAGACAGAAAGTTGCAGTGGTGAAATTGTCAAACGCACTCCATCAGAGGAACAATGAATTACCGCATTTAATTCCTTCAACAGATTCAACCCCAGCAAATTCTCTACACAATTCAAAGTCAAAAGGAATGGACAATGATCCGTAAAGGGACCCAAAGAAATAGGTACCAGCGGAGAAACCGGGCAGACTACTGGTGTGCAAGAAAACCCTACAGAAACGTTAGTTTGCCCTGACAGTGGAATGTTTGGAACCCCAGAATGATCAATGGAACACTTCTGTGCCCCTATATCTATCAAGAATAGATGTTTCCTATTTCCACTATCATTTCAACGTAGGGACCTTTCTGATTAACAGGAATAGGCATCGGTTCCAAACCCTGCTTCGGGCAATCCTAACGAAACAGAATGTCATAAAAAGGAAGTTCTTCAGAGAGGTAAGCAGCAGAAGGAAGGTCAAAAATGTTTCAGGCACTTGGTGCCTGATTGTCCTGTGAAAAAGGTTGCTGCGAATCTTGTGCAAACTGACCTCTACCAGGGCCCCCTACACTCGGGCGACCTCTGGGTCGTCTACCCATATTCCCAAAAGTGTTATTTGATCTCTGTCGGAGGATCGGGCATTGTGCATGCCAATGACCCTCTTGCCTACAATAGGCACACTGGTTAATGTTTACAGGACCCAAGGGCACATTTCCTTGTGGAACATGCTGACCTCTAAACTGTGAATTACCCCCCCTAGGGCTCCTAACAATTTGCTGTAACAATACTTTTGTCTTCAAATCACCTTTTCTCTTTTCGACTCTTTCCTTTTCATTATTGACATGATTCTCCTAGTACTGAGCCATGTGCAGTACTTCTGATTGAGACTTCGCTTGCCAAGCGCTCTCGGAAGACATGATTTGCAAAAGGATGTCAGGCAGCAATCCACGCACAAATTTGTCTGTAAATAATCTTTTTCCAGACTCTGTGCCTAAGTCTTGTCCACTGAAAGCCGAGAATATCTGTTCGAACCGATTAAAGAACTCGGTAGCACCCTCAGACTTCCCTTGGACACAGGCAGTAAGCTAGTCCCAAATAATTCTCTTTTCGGGAATTATAGTTTTCAATTTCGCAACTATTCTATGAGGCAAGGTTAGTCACCTGAGGTGGTCTTTCACCAGCTGGCCTTTCTCCTTCAAGTCTAATTATGTTAACCCATGTATCTCCTAACCCTGCTACATCGCCTATAGTTCTAACCTGTTCCACAAATCTATGGGCAGGAGTACAGGAAATAACAGATCAATATTACTTAAAGTGAATACTGAGGATTGCAAAACAGACTCTATTTCTTTATAGAACCCTGTCGGATTTTTCCTAATGTCGGGAATAGATTGCCTAATGGTGTTCACTTCCTGTCGGGACGTGAACAAACTGAGACACATAGTGTGCAGGGATTTCCTGAGCAACTGTACCCGCTGCAACATTAGCGGGGATCTCAACTTTTGGGAACAATGTCGGAGGAACCTCTCTCATAGGCAACTGAGTAATAGGAAACTCCGAAGGCTTACTAAGCAACAGAGCTAAATCGAGCGCTAAAGCAGCCGAAGAAGTGTCAAATGAAAAAGCTCTCTTGTAAATACTCAATAACTCAGGGGGAGAACAAATCTTTCTTTTTACACACTCATCCTGTAGGTATTCTACCATTACCTGTATCACTTTCCTCTGCATTTCTGACGTATTCTGACTATATGTGTCATATACTTCAATAGGAGTTATCGATGCATCTGAGATCCATCTAATCGAGTCTTTCATGCAAATTCACATTTCCTCAGATATCGATTTGTGACAAGGGAGGAACCGTTTCTGCACATACATAATGTCCAAACTATCTCCATCTTCATCCTCATTCTGTAACCTTTCCAACTCCTTTCTATACTCAAATACCCTCTCAACATGCTCTTGTACTCTCTCCGCAGTGTCTCTAGAGAACGCTAAGGTGTTCAGATCCCTCAACCCTTGCGGGAGATATGTATCGTTTAATCTGTCCCACATTACACACAAATGATACCCTAATCCCTCAATAAAAACATTTTTCTCAGGAAAATTGTCCATATTAGGAAGTGTGGCAAAAACTTTAGCTTGATCTCCCTTCTCCATACAATGCTTAGCCCGTGCAATCAACTCACGTTTCTTCTCTGGAGGTACAGTATTACGAGTGACAACCCTTGATCCCGCTCCCTGATCTACTACAAGCGGTATAGAACCACTTGGAAGAGGGAGAGTAGGCATGTTCAACGGAGATGTTACCACTGGTGCAACAGGTAAAGGTGGAAGAGCAGGTGGAGGAGCAGCGACAAAAGGAGGACCAACAACTGGAGGTGGAGGAATAACAGAGGGAACGATAGGAGCAGCAGGAGGAGCAGGAGGAGGAATAACAGCAGGAAGAGGTAAACCAGCAGGAAGAGGATAAGTTCATCGGAAACATGAAAGTCTTTGGAAGGATAGATTTTCTGGATACCAAGTGAGAAAGCCCTATCCATATTCCTAGCTGACTCAGACTGTTTATCTTGGTCATATAACAACGCTTTTTCGGCGTTCGTCTTATGACGGCGCGCATGCTTTTCTCTACTCTGAAGCTGATGTAAAGCTTCTTTCTTCCAATTCTGTAATACATCAAATGCTGCAGGTCTAGCCTTTTTCTTTAATAATATAGATTCTAAATACTCAATACGAGGAATTTCAAAACTACCATTGATTGGCCACTGAAGTTTGGAAGCATGTCTAGTTTGTCTGTGCCAAATATCATTAAACACTATACTACAAATGCCATGCTTACAGTACATAGTACAAGCCGACGACCCCTCCTGTGACGCCGGACGGCTAAATTCCAAAGATTGTCTGTCACCGCAGAATAACGCCCTGAAGCAGGCAGACAATTTCCCAGGCATGTCAGAATACTGGTGTTACCTGGTCAATAATTGTACTTGCAAGCACAATACCCCAAAACAAATTATCAGGATACTTAAGAATCGGGTCACGACTCACCTGATCAAGCCTAAGGAGGTCCGATTGGATTTCAAAGTTTTCGAACAAATTTTACCTCGTGTTTTGTGATTTCGGTAAATCTGCCCGCCTCGATAAGTGGACCCTCGTCAAGATGCCGACTCGGACTGCATGCTCACCGTCCAGGGATCGGGCTATGCAGTGCTGCTGAGGTGTCACGTCTCATTCAGGAAAGGGGCCCCTTTTACACCGTCCGATCCCGGTCCGATAGCCGTGTCAACCTTCAACGAGCTGGCATCAATCTTGAGGGTCCCTCTTCGGGCGCCATCTGTGAAAGCAAAAAGAAGATATCGAGGCTGAGTACCCCAAAAGGAAATACACCAAACGCGGGTTCAAAAGATACACAGATCTTTATTCTACAACTGAACAGTTTCAAAGGACAAAGCAACGGATAGCTATCAGGCCATCAGTACAACACAGCGAATAACAGCCCTGTTCGGTGTGTTCAGTGAGTGGGGCTGTACATCAGAATATTTGCACCTTTTATACAATCCAAACATGATGTCCAACCCACTCGTAAGTTAATGAATCTCGGATCTAGGGTTTGTGCCGAGTTCGTTCCTAATTTATGCATCTATACATTTAGGGGTCATCCTTAATCCATTCTCCAACAAGTTACAATAGCAACAGTGTGTCTTTGGATTTCATGTTGAGCCTTTGCACATATCTTGTACAATATAGTCAAACAAGTGTTCACATTAGATGCTCGAACAGTATTGTGCACAATATATGTTCATGGATTAGTATCGTTGGCACAGGTAATCCTCTATACACAGGTCAACGAAGGATAAGGTCTCAGTACATGACCCTAACATTTGGCCTGCAGGCAGTTTACACATTAACTTCGACACAGAGGTCAAGACGGTCATGTTACATTCAAAACGACACTGTCCACCATCTTAGAACACAGGGTGACTTTAGAGTGAGAATCTAAAATGGCGGATGAACCTCAAATGGTGGCTAACACAGATCTATGGTCAGGACCTTGCAACACAGATTTCCTCGCAGAGCGACTTGGCCTAGGCCAATACATATACATAGGATCTAGAGGGTATAATATGATTTCCCGTTCAACACACTGACTGCAGTGCTTGACTTATGCATGCATCTCCGCCTGCAGCACTGCCAGCAGAGCATGACCTCTCCATGACTCTCCCCCATGCACTGACTACAGAGCCTGGCCTCTCCATGACTCCCCCATGCACTGACAGCAAAGCCTGACCTCTCCACGACTCCCCCATGCACTGAAAGCAGAGCCTGGCCTCTCCACGACTCCTCCCAGGCACTGACTGCAGAGCCTGACCTCTCCATGACTCCCCCATGCACTCACTGCAGAGCTTGACTTATGCACGCCTCTCTGCCTGCAGCACTGACAGCAGAGCATGACCTCTCCATGACTCTCCCCCATGCACTGACTGCAGAGCGTGGCCTCTCCCCGACTCCGCCATGCACTGACTGCAGAGCCTGACCTCTCCATGACTCCCCCATGCACTGACTGCAGAGCTTGATTGACTTATGCACGCCTCTCCGCCTGCAACACTGACAGCAGAGCATGACCTCTCCACGACTCACCCCCATGCACTGACTGCAGAGCCTGACCTCTCCACGACTCCCCCCATGCACTGACTACAAAGCCTGACCGCCGCATGACTCTCCCACAGATGAACTAGCTTCAGAGTCTGATCTTTCCACAGCTCTCCCCCTGATGCACTGACTGCAGAGCCTGACCACTTCACGACTCTCCCCCAGTTAAACTAGCATCAGAGCCTGACCTTTCCACAGCTTTCCCACTGATGCACTGACTGCAGAGCCTGACCTCAATATAACTCTCCCCCAGACAAACTGAGTTCAGAGCCTGGTCTCTTTGTGGCACTCCA